>NW_009211830.1:0-25085 GCF_000690835.1 Fulmarus glacialis | reverse complement strand
CTGAAGGAAAGGTAATTACAGCTCAGTCCTTATCCATCTTGAGAGGTAGCAGCCAGGTGACCTGTTGAGCCACTTGCCCAGCCAAAGAGGTAAAGGATGCAAGAGGGCTGGCTTCAATGCAGATCAAGCCAAAAGCTAATACAATGCATCTTTGTCTCTGTTTTGCTGAAAGCAATGCCCATACAGAGCAGGGAAATATCTCCTGGTCCCTCTGTTATTGCAGGGGCACAGAGGTCCCCCAGCCTGTGGAGGTCCCCAGCAGCCAGAAGATGAGCCTTGTTCCCCAAACCAACCCCCCCATTCCCAAGCACTCCATTGGACACTCCACTGGACACTCCGTTGGACTTCATTTCATGGTAAATTCGCCAGATGTTTAATTATGTGTGGTCATGTTGGCTAACATGTTCATTTAGAAATACACAAGAAAACAAATCTGGACAGCAGAGAAGGGAAATGTGGTTGTGACAGCAACGTGAACTGGTGGCAAAGCCCTTATAGCATTTTTCCCCTTCCTGTATGAGAGCATGTGTTTAGCCTAAATTATTGCTCAGATCAGGTGCAGGTTCATATTTAAATACCTTGGCCGAAGAAGGGCAAATTAGTTTTGTCCTCCAGTACCTATCAGTGAGTAACAAATGTTAAATTAAAAAAAAGAAAAAAGGAAGCTGTTTCAACATCACTTTTACAACACACCAGATGCTGCTCTGTGATGTGTTTGAGATTTATGCCCCTGTAGTGCAATGCGAACACTGGCTGCATCATACCTGTACAGTGTGTCGGATGCAGGGAGAGTATCAGTACACCATCAGCCAGAGCACTTACTCCTTGTTAGGGCTGGAAACAAGGCTTCATAGGTCCCATTTTATTGAACTTTGCAGATCAAACAACCATAAAAATCAGAGGTAGGAGTATTGCTCTATTCTCATGGAATCACTTGGAAATTTTTTTTTTGTTTCCTTTTGTTTTGGTCACAAAATTCCAGAGCTGTTTTTCTAAATGTGAACTTTTGCCAAAAAAATCCTATCTATAAACAGGATTATGCATCTTGAGAACATCCATTTCAACAGCTATTTTCATATCATAAACAGTCCACGGTTGAAGACAATGGTCTTCACTTTGAAAGAGGATGAAAATAATGTCTGGGTTGGCTGTTGGTAGAACAAGAAGCGGTAGGTTTAAAACTGAGCAAGCAAGATTTAGGTGAAACACAAAGAGCAAGAACTGAGCAATTCGTACGGTACAGTCGGGTTCAAATCTTTGCTGGTTATTTGTGCACAAAGTGCATGCGATCCTGTTTCCCGCTCTGTTGATGTCTATCAACAGCAAGGTGTTTTTCCAGTACTATGAAGTAACCCACTTAGTCCCCAATTATTTAATGCTGTGCAACTATCTTGTTGCTGTTTGTCCTCTTGACAGCTCAGGCAGTAGCAATACAACATATCTGAACCTTTAAGTATGTCTGCACGGAGGCTCGCTATCGAATACTGCAAAGGTCAAGGCCTCTGAGGGTGTCAGTGACAAAGAGGAGACTGGAGAAACTTTCTGGGGTGAGGAGAGTGACGGATAAACCAGCTGCCTGTATGGGTGAACGTATGGGCACAGAAAGCAGCTCGGTTGCTGAGATTTTACTGAAAAGGAAGAGAAGGTGGAAGGAGATGTTTCTGATATGAGATGTCCAGCATATATCATTGGCACTTTGCTTTGGCATTTTTTAAAATAGATGTCCCTCTGTCACACTTACGCATTTGGGATGCACAGGAATAGCAAAATCAAGTCACGTTAAAATGTCCTAGGATCACACCAGCAATAGCTTTCGTAGCTCTGACGGCCTCAAATCCTTCTCTCATGTCATACGCTTGGGATGGGAGTGCAATGTGCTGTTTGCCAAGTGTCAGCTTTCAGGAGTATTTGGTATCAGCCTACCACTATCAAAAGGCAAATTAAAGGTGAACTGGAGTAATCTGTGCAGTGGAGAGTGTAAATGCGTGAGATAAGAGGGTTTTGACGCCAATCCAAGTTGCTTCCTCTCTCTCTTTCTTCCCTGGTTTAGATAGGGAAAAAAAAGCTTTTCAAAAGGCATTTCTATTGCTACCTTGTAATCAGCTCTATTTTTTCCTCCTTTTGCCCACTGATTCCTCTGCACATTTTATTTGATTTTTTCATTAGGAGTAATCTTCCAAAATAAGCAAATGCACTTTGCATTTCCATGGCTGGTTTTGATCCAAAGATTTCCAACAGCTTCATGGACGGGCTTTCAGCACCTCAGAGCGATGAGAAATGCAGTCTTTTATAGCCCAAGACCCCTATGTCCTAGGGGAACCATCACAACCTTCCACCCTAGGCAGCCACTTAGGCCTGTGAACAGAGAATTTGACTTTCTGGCTTTGAAGCATTTTACTCTCGGCTTGCACAGCGGGGCTGGGGAGTGGGGAACCAGGTCTTTTGCAGTGCAGAGACGTGGAACGATGTGCCCTCACGGTGCAGCAGCTCAGTGGCAGCCTGGAGGAGTCCCCAGCTCCTCTGCAACCGCTGTCTCTTCTGCCCCTGCCAGGAAATGTCCTTTTTTTATTTCCCAGCCATCCATGTCAGATGTAGGAAGAACAAAACAGTGCCCATGCCATCCATGTTAGGCTGGGGTTTTCAGAAGTGTATGAAGAAGTTGGTGACTGATTCCCACTGAAAATATGTTGCAAATGGACATTTAATGCTGTCTGGCTCCACTGACAACCTTATCCCTTGCTGGGTTAATGGCCTTAGATTCTTTCCCTTCCCAAGCTTGATGCAATTGGTTTATAGAAGCTGCATAGCCCACCCCATGGCAATCTTTCACCAGCTTTAAAATCCTTTTTGGTTCAGGTCTTGCAGCATTTGCTAGACTTAAGTAATTTGACAGAGTGAGGATTGTTGGCCTTTGCTCAGCCAGTAGGTAAATAAAAGCCCGGCTCCTTTTTCTTCTGCTAAGAGTAAAGTGATGTATTGACAAAGGGCACGATGCATATTCACCTCCATTCATCCCTCCTGTTATTCATTTCCATCGAAACGTGAGGATGCCCCCATTCAATTACCTCTGCTAAGGACACGACCTGTTCAGAGGTGTGCGGTTAAATGGCAGAGCAGAGCACGGCATGAGAAGTGGCAGGTGGACCATATGCCATTCACATCAAACTCACGAGTGTTTTAGAAAGGCACATAATGAAGAAAGCACTGGCTTTTCACGGGCCTGCCGCTGCCCTTCGGATGCCCTTGGAACAAACATATATCTATTCCTATTCCTATTCCTACTCCTATTCTTATTCCTACACCCATATAAATTCTGCATGCCCTGTTTCTCTGCCCATTCCCTCCATTGCATAATTGGTAATTTACAGGGTGAATTTCTGCAATTTAAAAAACAACGTGAGGACAGAGGCAAAGCTGCAGGGTGATATTTGCAGATGGTTGTAGTTAAAGCCCCGCAGACTTTGTGCCCGTCTGTAACCAAACACTTTCAGACTAGATTTCGGGGGACCCCACGTGATGGCCGTAAGCAGCCTGAGATACCCCACATCTATGCCGCTGAACTCCTTGGCTGGCAGAGACAGATTACTTGCAAATGTTTTTTTTTTTTTTTGCCGGGATAGCTTATGATGCCTTGCTGGAGGTCAACATTTGTAAGGAGATGAAATCTCTGATGTACTTAACTCTGCAGGCAGACCGTCACTGCCTACTGACAAAGCATTTCTAGGGAAGATTAAGGTTTTGCTACTCTTTAATTAGGGAACCAGGGAGAATTAGAGGTGTGACTGCATCCAGGAGCTTGGTGAGGGAGCCCCGCTTGTCTGTAATGCAGGAACCATTAACAGCCGTTTCACAGGATTTTGTCCTGAATGTAGATTCAGAAGTTAGTCCCAAAACAACAATTAAAGATCTGTTAATGACAACAGATAAACTGAGAGATAACGAGATTTGTATGAGCTGCTTTTCCCTGCAATGGTACTATCCAGAGAGAACTTTCTCCCTCCACAAACATTTATCTTGTACTCCAGGCCCACTGGCCAACTCCCCAGCCGGTACCTGGCTGATTTGCTGCCCCGACTCCAGCACAGCCCCGCTGACTGCCACCGCCGCTAGACCAGGCTGTTAGCAGAGCACACTCAGCAGCTTCTCAGTTCTTGGGTATTCAAATGCTCTAAGCAACTATCAAAACCACTGGTTTATAGCCGCCTTGTGACTCAATTTCAAACCCATTTTTATCCCATATAAAGTCACTCTTCTGTCTTTTAAACAGTAAGTCACCTCTGCAAAGCCCTATTCTTGCTCCATGTGAGGGAATCAAGAGGGAAGGAAGGAAGATGCTGCCACTTCAGGAAAAAAAATCCCAAACTGATCCAATTGGCTGGGGTGTTCCACCTACACAAGTCGCCGGCCCTTGACGGATTGATTTTATTTATCTATTTATTTTGTGGACGTTTTTGCAAAAATCCAAAGGGAAGCAAGCTACAAAAAGAAACGCTGTCACTGGGCAGTTAGTCATTAACAGCCAAGTGTCTCCCAGACAAGACAGAGATGTTGCAGCCTCTCTGAAGTTTGCATGTCATTACGGAAGGATGTGACAGACAGAGGGATTTAAGACAGATCTTTTCCTTGCCCAGAGTCCCCTCTGCTTCTGCGGTGTTTATGTGGGATCACTGAGCTATATCAAGCGTTCGGTATCAAATGCATGAAGTACTATCCACATGCATCACTCGTCAAGAAAGATTAACTTTTCACTGCATAGCAGCACAGAAATACTCCCAGGGCAAAGAAGGACTGCCAGACAGAAATCTTTCTTTCTCTTCCCCCCATTCCTCTCATTAAAACTGTAGGTGGCTGATGGAGATGGCTTACCTAGCACAGAGATAAATGGCCAAGAGCTAATTGCAGGAATTGACACCATTGCAGTTCTAGATAGATGGCACCTTAAAAGTGCTTGAACCACTTTGCTGAATCAAGTCTGAGTCCAGAATTAGATCAAAACCACAACTGATCTGGAATTTAATGTCAATCATTTTGTACTGTAGCTGCCCCTAAAGGGATAAGCAAAATATCCCATCTCTTTCCCCCGTAAATCCTTGCCAGCGCCCGTCAGAACCTCACAATCCCGTTTAGCCACCAGGGAGGTCAGGATTTCCCCTGGGACCTGGATTTCAGCTCTGACCAGGTCCGCCACTGCTGTCCTTGAGGATACAAGTCAGTTAACCCCAGGTCCATAGCAGGGTTTGGTGTCCATCCCCGTGTCACCTGCGGGAGAGCTGGGCCTCCCCATCTCGCTGTGGACCTGTCCCACAACACCCCTGCCGTCCACCACCGACTGCGCTGGGCACGTTTGATGGGGTGGCTCAGGCGGGGCTGGTGTGAAGAGGTTCCCGTGTTTCTTGTCACGGGCCATCACCCCCGAGCAGAGCATAAGTCCTCACTCAACAACATTTTTTTCCCTTCTGTGATTTAACAGCCGCGGGCGCAGAGGAAGACAATCCAGTGAGCATCGCTGCTCTGCTCACCAGGCAGAGCTCGCGCCGCGCTACACCGCCTTCTTGTTTTAAATGAGTCAGCCAGTACCCATGAAATGAAAGCACCTAAAGCAGTCTGGAAAGGACAGATTGGCATGGCTGACTGTTGAGAGTGCTCCAGGAGAAACCAGCAGCATCCTCTTTAGAAACAGAAGCCGGGCTTGCAGCAGCATCAAAACCAGGAGAGCCGGTGCTGGCTCCAGCTCTGGCTGAGAAGTGATCTGGCTTTAGTGACTCTGGTGTGCAAAGAAATGGTTACTGAGATCTACACAGCTTCAGTGGACGCAAGCAAGGAGAAACCATTCACAATGCAAAGCTGTTTTGCTGCCTCCGGGCCCACGTTGCTCAGAGGAGCCAAGTAACAGGCTTACGGATGTTTTTCTCAGCGCAAGATCCATGGTTATACCTCATGTGTATCTCAACTAATCTAATCACAGCATGTTAATGAAACTGGATTTAGAAGAGTAACCAATAATCAATACCAGAATACACTAATATTATGTACCACAGATCTAACACCCTTATTTTACATGCTTGTTTTCATTTTTCAGTACCATTTTCTTTTCTCATACAGAACACCCAAGTGGAATGACTAACCTCACTTTAAAACTCTAGCAACATTTTTAAAATCCCCTTTTGGTGATATTTTAGTGATGATTCACTGCAAGGAGCCATTAAAACAATTTAACATGTGGCATTTCAGAGCAAAGCTATAAGACAAGAGGCCTGAGTTCAAAGACTGAGCTATTGCTGAACTGCTGCTTCCACAATTAGTGTGTTTCTTTCCGCAAGCAATGCATGATAGAAGTAATTTTCCAAAGAGAAGGAAAAGCATTTTGCACCGACAGGAGGTGCAGAGGGAGGGGAGGAGGCAGGGAAAGTTCTCTGTTTGATGCCCTTAATCCTATTATCTGTAGAAACATCACAAAACGGGAGTGCAAGAGCTCCTGACCTAGGAACAGAAGAAAAGACTATATTTTTTTCATGCCCTTCCTCAAAAGTTAAACCAGTCTTTTTTCTAAGTTATTGTGCCGAGACCTGCTTACACGGAGAACACAAATTGCCTGACAGTGATGACAAGCTTAGACGCATCACTCGTGTGCGATAGAGATAGACACACAAAACTTTGCTCCTAGTCTCAGAAGAGACTGATGATCCTCAGATCCCAGGACTACTATGCAAAGAAGGGGTCTAGATCATGCTTTTTCTGTAGTTTCCATCTGAAATTTATTTTTTCAGAGTAGTTTCATACTTAATGCGAGGTCCAGTGTTCAGCCTGGGAAACATGGAACATCTTGGCCCTAAATACTATTTTTGTACTTTGTCAGAGGGAAGAGCTCTTCTTCTGTTCACCCTTTTGTAATTCAAGGAGAACAAGTTCCTCAGACATGATTGCAATTTGTTCGTACAAATATAATGCTAAAAATTAAAATGTGCTTGAAAGGGCAAAGAAAACCTATTTTACTACATTTATAATTTTAGCTCAATGCTTCTGCTACACCAAATCCTCCAACCCGCAATACAAAGGCTCACTGTAAGACGCTAACAACCAATATCAATGTACTTAGCTTGATGTGACTGGTTCTGGAAGCAAACACAGAAATAATGTAATAAGGTTCTTTGCTTCAGCCACATAAGAACATCCGCCACCAAAAAAAAAGCTACCACCAAACTTAACTCATTTTTTTTAAAGAAAAAGGCCATTTTTCACATTTTAATAGCTTTCATTCCATGTCTTAATAAATGCATGTTTGTTGATTTGTGTAAGCATGATGTAGGATTCTGCAAATGAATGTAATCTGCAACAAGGGGATAGCTAACCACTAGCTAACACTTTTGAATAATGAATCCCTACTGTATCAGATGGACGCTATTCATAATAATTCCTTGCTTTTCTCATTTTGTCGTGTACAGTAGCGATTAATCAATTTGCAGTGTTATGTCACCCGCAACAAATTGCTAGCACCAAGACAAATTTATTGCTTTATGATAAAAGAACTAGTTTAGGTAGAAATAAATTAAATTTGGGGGTTGTTATTTGAGTTTGATGTTTACATATATGACCCATGCCGCACAGGCCAGCAGAGGTAAGGGTATCCAATTATTACGCCGATATTTTGAGGATAGTTCAAAAAGATGCAAAAGCAAATGGTGTGTTCGTACAGCTAACTAGTCCTTGAAGAGTGCGAGTCCTCCTGGGAACTCTCTGTGCCATGAGTGAGGCTCTTCAGAAGAATTTGGAAGGATTATCAGGGAACAGAGTTGTGCGTTCAGTGTTTCTTCCATTTTAAGATGGTTTGATGCACTTTGTTTTGGGGGATCTAGAGGAGAAGCATCACCCAGGGCCCCGACAAGTGACATTTTCACAGCTCTTCTTCTGAAGATTGTGTTGCTTTGTGGAAAGGCACTGAGCAGAAATAGCTTTGCAAGAAAGAGACGGGGAGATCTGTCTGCCAGGCTGCATGCTGCCCTGCCATCTCTCTCCGCAGATGATGCAAATATGTTTGAGGAACCGCTCGGCCGTGAGCTCGGCAGCCAAAGGTTCGGTGCTGGAAACCAAGCGCTGCTTGTCTGCTCTCCCTCCCGCAGCTGGACGCAGCCTTTGGGGTTGCTTCCCAAGGCGCTCGGCGGAGACGGCCAGCCTCGAGGGTGCAAAGGCTGATTAACTTCTGGCAATAAGAATGCCCAATTTGCTGCCTTTGTTTTATTTTATTTCTTTTGGGTTTCCTTCAACCTTTGGCAGGCTCCAATCTCATGTTAGCTGCTCCTCCATAAATCTTACTTTTCCTCATACTTTCTCCTTCCCACTGCTGCAGAAATCACTTTGACTCTTTCTCCCTGGGTTAAATGCTGCTGTTAGTTCTCTTTCTTTGCTTATTCCTTCCACTCTTCACTTTTTCTCATTTCCCGTATTCCTGACCAGGCATTTTCTGTAGCTCTGGATAATACCTCTCCTTCCCTGCTACTCCCTACTAATGTCCTTGTCAGCCTTCTCCTGAATCATTGCTGCACCATCCCAAAAGATGTTTAACTGAGATTAGCCCTGGCTGGAACCGCAAGACTGAGAAAACCCAATGTGTCAAACGGTTCCTCCCCCCCCTCACTCCAGTTTGTCAAGGTGACCCCGAAATCTTGAGAAAACAGAGGAGGAGAGGAGAGGAGAGGAGAGGAGAGATGCTCGGTGTCCGGGTGCACAGCCCTGTCTCCGGAGGCGCAGGCAAACCTTACAAAGAGCTGTAGCAAAAAGGGAATAAACTTCATCAAGTGCTTCTAGGGGTGTGAGGGCACCACTGCCCATTCACTGAAATTCCCTCTGTTTGTCCCTTTATCTGAGGTGTATAACTCTGTGTGAGCCTTTGTCTCATAGAGAACATCCACACAATTTGGACACGAGTGTGGACAGCATGTGGAAAAATTATATACTCCTAAAATTCAGGTCAAAGCCTATCACTAAATCCAAGTTTCACCAGACTCTGAGAGTTCCTCCAGATTTTTCCCAGCGTAACTGGTCTCAAAGGGTTCTAATGTTAGTCAATGACAGCACAGTAATGGTCTATTAATTAGCCAGTTTCTATCAACACCCGCAGTGCAATTTTATTACCCATGACGGCAGCCAGCCTTCGATAGCAATCTGCCCTCAGAACCAGGTGAGGGAGTTTTCACGCTAGCTGAATAGTCCTCGTCTCTGACAATATCTGATGAAATCAAAGCTATTTCATAAAGCTTTCTCACCATCAAA
Source organism: Fulmarus glacialis (assembly GCF_000690835.1). Classification (NCBI taxonomy): domain Eukaryota; kingdom Metazoa; phylum Chordata; class Aves; order Procellariiformes; family Procellariidae; genus Fulmarus; species Fulmarus glacialis. Next base: position 15,818 of record NW_009211830.1, on the reverse strand, counting down.
TATTCCTGAATCAGGGATTAAAAAAAAAAAAAAAGAAACATCCAAATATCCATATGCAAATAATGCCATTTTTTTCATCTTATTCCTGGTTTTGTTTAATACATGATCTGCCACTGCACTGAAGGTTGTTCAAAACCTACCACGGCCATATAAGAAAACATACAGCGGCAGAGAGCTGGGGGTTTGTCTAAATTAACCAATTTTTGGTGTAAAAGAAGCCTAAGCATTATTTTTTTTTTTATTTGCATTATGGCAGTCACATTTTGCTGTCACAACCCAATCATAGCGTCACCGTGCCAGCTACTGTATGGTATATGTGGTACACTCCTCTCTATGTTCCAGTGAGAGGTATAATTGGGCATATGGGTAAGCATACCCAAATTAATTTTAAATGACTGCCAATTTAGCACAGTGCTATAAACAATTCATTGCTCCTCTCCTGTTCCCCCATCTCGGAGCTGCCCCAGCTGCAAGGGATGAGCTGGACTGTCCCAGTGCCAGACGAGAGCTCTGCACGTCTCCTTCCCACCTCAAGCCCTCTTTATGCTGCGTAATATTCTCTTTACCAATACAAAGTGAAACACGTGAGGTTCTGGATCTCTCTCTCCATTTAAAAAGTTACAGATTACAAGTGTTGAGACCTACATTTTTAATGGATTTTTTTTTTTTTTTTCAAAAAAGAGGGTAACAATCATTTTTAGATTGAAAAAGCAGGGAAATGAAAGAGCACTGACGTATAGAGTTAGAAAACCTCAGCTGATTCAGTCAATTAATTGGCAATATTAAGTCCTATAAAATAAGTAAAAAAATACCTAAAGCAGGTTTATGCTTATGCACATTAGCGCAAGGGAGGAGGGGGCTGTGTTACTCTTAAAGTGAATCAATATTTTGACAAAGCTGATATTTACGCTCGCACATTTCAAACCCTTTGATGCCCACGTGGGACTTGGCCTCACAAACATGGGTTGCCAAATGCATATTCATTAACCTCACAATTGGCTAATCCAATAAAAGAAAGCAAGAAAGAGAAAGAAAGAAAGAAAAAAAATCAATGCCCTGGTAGGATGCTTATGGAGTCATTTATTGCAAACATGATCCAAGCGGCTCATTCCAGACGTGCTACTAAAAGCTTAAAAAACACAGGCATTGCTTACCCCCAAGTCAAATCCTGCACAAAGAAAGGGCCTTCAGCCCAAGCCAAATGGAAAAAGGGAATTAGAAGGATGTTACTCATTCATTACTGCCACTTTAATCACTTAGAGGTCCAATTAAGTATAAATCATTAGTATTAAGTTACTTTATCCGAGACTCTTTATAACACACATGACTGGATTTGGAGGGCTCTCGGTGGCTAGATGTAGCGTGAGCTGAAAAAGGCAGTCAGATGTTGGGTTTCCCCCTCCCTTTCCCTTTCCCCCTTGCTATGAAATTGATAAATGAAGGCTGCATTCTAGGTGCAGCAGTAATTTCTGTAGTGCAGTCAAGTGCTAGGTCCCTTGTCTCCGCCGAGCAATGAGGCCACCGTCCCCTTCAATGCCTCAGCCTTCCCCTGGGCTGCCAAAAGGCCGTACCAGAACCAGGTGCCATTTCATTTCCATGCACAAATCCCCAGCGCAGGAACCCTTTATTCATTAACAGATCCGTCCTTTCCCGAGCAAGGAGGCGGAGGGAATAGAAAAGCCAGGAGAGAAAGTGGCTTTCATCCCTTTCCTGGTCTCTGACCATTGCTACTGCTTGAATCTCTCCCGAGGAGCGAAGCGGCTTCAGGGGCATGTTAAAGACATGATGCAATAGCATCCTTTAAGATGCCTTCCTCTTCCCTTCCCTTTTTCCCCCTTCTTCCCTGGGATAAAATTTCCCCAGCGGCCTAGATCACTCTCTGGGAAGCATATTTCCTTCTAATCGGTTTTACAGCTCTTTTAAAGTAATATGTCAGATCATTTTCTCCATATACATAGTTAATGAAAGTAACCCTACAAATTCATTTTAAATAGATGGAAGTTGTTATAACCCTGATCTGGAATTTATTACATTCATTACAATCTTGCTGAAGTAGGTAATGTAATGGACTATTACTTTTATTATCTTTTTAATCCCTCAAAATTATTAGGAACTGACTAATATTTGGCATCACCCTGTTAATGTTTAAACAGAAATTGATATCTTCATTCATCTAATAAATGATGGGGTCTTTTTTTTGCAGAAGAACTAAAGCTGGTGACTTTTTTTTTAACCTGAACTAGGCCAAAAGATTTCTAAGTAAAATCATAAACTGACAATGTAATAATTTTATTAAATCAGCTTTTTTATCAGGTTATGAGAACATTTTCCAGAATTATTTTCCTGGCTCCTGACTGCCCGAGTCAGTCAAGACAAACTTTCTTAACCACTCAAGAGCAGTATTTTTCAAGGTTATCCTCAGATGCTTTAAACTGGTCCCCCAAAACCGTCACTTTCTTGTACGTGTTCTATAACATGGTGTTCAGTCACACCTCTTTGATATCCAACGGGAGGTAATTAGTCCCACCTTAACTCCCAAAAACACAAGCACTTCCTTCTCCTCTGCCTTGCTTGTTGGTAGCAACGCCTGCAAGTTCACTGAGCAAATTTGGTTTTGACTGAAGTAGGAGGCCATGCATTGCATCATCCGTTTTGTGGCTTAAAGAGTCTTCTGGGGGTTGTTTCAGGGCAGCAGATGTGAACACAAGCACGTGGTAGAAACTGTCCAAGTCCATGCGTTCTCACGCGTGCACGCACATGTGTGCGATGCTACGTTTGGGCTCCACAGCCTGTGCAAGCCGAAAAGCCCTGTCCAGAAAGGCTGGGGTGCAGCCCAGCGTTACACACGAGGTCTCACCGGGCCCTGAACTTTCCATCAGAAGCAATATGGACTGCGTTAAAGCCCTCATCTACCAAACCAGTTGACATCTTGCCAGACTTGTGTATACGCCGATGTCCCTGGGAGAAAGCTTCCTGCTATTGAAGTGGTTATTAGCGTTCAGCTGCAGATGCAACGCTAAAAGGGCAAGAGCAGGGTTTTGCCATTTTCTATGAGTCCCAGTAGACCTGGACCAACGTCACTGATCATCAGTGGCAGTTGTGCCACCGACTCTGGCAGGAATAGAGTCCAGCCCTGTTTGAATGGCCTTTTTGGTTTCCCACACAAAATCTATCACCTGGACTCACCTCTGCTAAAGCCCTGTGCTATCCCAGGGCACACTGGACACACTTTCCAAAGACATCTAAATGACAAAGTCCCATTTTTGGAAGTTAGTTAGATAGAGACGGTAACTGTGCAAGCAAGTTTCTAAAGGGATTTGCAAAAGCACCTCAATTTTGTTTTACATTGGTGATGATGAAGGTGCTTTTGAACCTTACATAAAATACCTAGTGGTACTTTTGCATAGCTTTAGACAGCTTTAAAAAGAGGAGTCGAAGTCACTTCTAAAATTGCACTAACAAATCTGGCCCTGTGGCACTTCCAGAAATGTTACCCAGCATGCAACCTTTGAAAACATCCAAGCTATGTTTTAATGCTTTTAATCTGTCCCTCACCTTACAAGTGCTATTAATATTCATTATAGATTAAGGCCAAAATGAAGATAACAAAGAGTTCTTTACAGCTTCTTTTGAGTTAAAACTGGGTTTTGGCAGCACAGTGCAAATGAAAGACAAGAAAAGTTTCTTTGGACAGTAGCCCTAAAAACCAGTTACTGAGGTATATATACTTATATATATTAAAAAGACCTTTTTATTAGTATATAGGTGAAAAAATTCACAGAGTTAGTAGCATGATAAAAGAACTACAAAGTGGACTCACAGCATGGTTTATTTTTAATTGAGATGAAAAACAAAAAATATAAAAATTTAGAAGCAACCTTGAAAGAGAAACATTTTCTGCAAATTGACCTGGCGAAATGAATATTAGATAATATGTATTCACAGAAGTAAAGATCCCCGAGACAAACCACAAAAGATAAGTGCCAGCTTTCCGTGAAAGTAATGAGAATGTTAGCAGGTTCTTCCTGCTTTTATGGAAGCTTTGGAAATCATGCAGAAATAACCAACCTGCAAACTTTTACCTGCAATATTCACATCTTCAAATATCACCGTGTGCCCAGTATTTTGAGAGTAGACGGGGTTAGAGATGCAGCTGGGCTCTTTCTACTGGTTATGATGGCCTTATGCCAATTTATACCAGCTAAGGATCTGTTACAAACATAATCAGGTTTTGTCCTCAAATGTTCTCTCAAAGATCAATTACCATTTTAATCTTGTAAAACTGAACCTGCTGCAGGTACCTGACCGGAATAATCACTGAACCATACTGGTGCTGTTAGCCACAACCTGCCCTTAGCTCACGGACCAGGCATCCACAGAGCGATGTGGCAGAAAGATGCTGTTTACTGGGACTACTGTACTCCTAACTACATTTTAAAAATACATTCCCTTTTTGTCTTCCTACCGACTGTAAAAATCAAACAAATAAATAGATTTGGTGGCTGGTTCGCAGAAAATCAAGTCTTTCAGCTGCACATTAGAACCAATACTTTCTTGTCTTGCATTAATGCTGTCCATGCTTTACGATCCGCCGCTGAGACAGAGTAAAAGGAGCAGAGGAAAAGAATCCCTTTTTTTGTATTCCAAATACCGCTTTAATAAGACTGAAAGTCTCTCTCTTTCTCTCCGTATAGCCCTACAGCAAATAAATGGAGGTGTCAGCCCAACACCCTTGTAGGTTTAAACTGAATGGAAGTGTCCTTTTGAAAAGCTTGTTCTGTCTGACAGTCCTGAATGTGCTCCTATTGCAGTTCCTTTGAACACCCATCTTTTCTGTGTTGGTGCTCTGCTGACATGGCTTTTCGTTGAGTTAAAGATTAACAGAATGCTACAGAATGACAGGACTTTGTGATAACTTAATTGCACAAAACATAGTTGTTCCTATGCAAATCAGAGTATAATTGGACGCTAAGAAATTACTCTCCCTGTATAAAGATGGCAAAGTGGATTTTGGACACACATGGGGAATAATAATCTATTACTTTTTATTATACTTGAAAAACATAGTTCATCGTTTTTATGATGAGTGTTATACATGCATTTAATGCCATGAAAGTATTTGATTATGTATAATAAAGTCTGAAAGCTCTAAAGCCTCCTTTGTTTTAAGTGTATTTTAACCGCTGACATTGGAATTAACATAACAATGTGGGAGCTCTGCAATACATTCATAAATTGTGAATCATAACGGATATACCTTTCAAAGGTCCCAGGGTATTTACCAGCCAGAGAGAACACGGCAGAGACTCTTTTAAACGAGAAAACACTGAAGAAGCTCCCCGAAACTGCTTCTTTGTTACGGTTAGGTTTGGGTAAGGGTAAGTGCGGGATTACAGCATCATCTAAACAAATATCATAAACCAGATAGAAAAATGATATTATAATCACAGAAGGGGACCGTTCCAGGGCAATTGCTGCAACCCAGACTAAAAGTCTGTGCTAAAGAGCAAATGAAAAAGCAAGGTTAAAAATGAAAGTGATGTGTGACCACCACAGAATCGGTGACGCTATTTACCGAACTATTTAAGACTTTACCTTTAAAAATAGCAAGGGATTGTAAACCAAAGTACGTGAGCTAAGCCCTGTCTCGTGCCGAAAGAGCGCAATTACAGTGCATCCCATCCTTCTCCCCCAGTGTTTCGCTGCAGAGGCTCAACACTTTAGGAATGCTAAAGCACAACGGAATGGAAATGGTATTGGAACAGAAAGAGCCTCCCGAAATGAACTGTACGCAGTCCGTTGTGTTGGCATGATTGATACTGGAGCATGTAGGTGTAATGAAACTGATGCTGTCTCTTCTGCACCTGTGATTTATTGAGTACAAATTTAAGATGAGAAAAGGCCCCATACCAGGAGCTGCATCTTCCCCCTCAAAGAGGGTATGGTCATCCATCACCAGCCATTGCAAAAGGCCCAATAGTGAGCGGCTCATCAGATGAGCCAATAGTCTCTTTGTTGGGATTCCTAACAAGTGTTGGATCAGCAAAAGTCTATTTAGGCTGGTGGACCTTTCAGGACCAATTTGTAGTGGGTCACTGATTCTGCTAGTGTATTATCTTCTTTACTACTAGTACCAGTTGGGCAAGCAGCAAAGATTAATGATTTTAGCTGCCGACTGTTTGTGGCAATCTACTGCTTCTGGACCAAAGATTAAGATTTTTTTGTGCTTTACTAGAAAGGACACACCTTTTATCCGGGACCTATTTTTATTTGCTGAGTTCTGTACAAATAATAACAAAAAAAATAATGGGCACCTCAGCTGCCTTTTTAATGGCAATAAAAAGGATTTTTGCTGGTGCATAGCACAACAGAAAAGGGTTTTGCAAGGGAATAATAAAACTTAAAGCTGAGAGTGAGTTTCATTCTCATTGGGCTAAAGAATATGGCACAGCACAGCTCTTTTCCCCATCCCTCAATACAAGGTGCTGGGGAAATGCAAAGATCTCCCTCCTCTTCGAAGGAAAGGGAAGGAGGGAAATGGGGATCTCTACGGCAAGAGCTCATTTTTCAGGTTGATCCTTCATTATTTTTCATAGCAGAAATCTCCATTGTGATGGACTTAGCCTTGGTGCAAAATAACTCAAGACCCATCCCAGGAGCCTGAATGTGTGCTGGGACCCCTTGGCTTCTGGGGAGCTCCTGGGATGCCGAGTGGCTTTGGTCACTTTTGGAGCCAGTTCCTCTGTAAAAGAATTCAGAAATGACGATGCTATGACTATATCATTGGGGCAGAACCACATGGGAACACTGACAACTTCCATGAAAGCAAACAAGGGAGGGGAGAGATTTTGGTTAAATGTGTCTTTTCAGAGATATTAACTGTCTTTCATTAGCCCGCCAGCAAACTCTGAAATATGTTCCCAAGCTCAGCAGGGTGGTATAGCAGGAGACTGGGCACTTCTAGAGAAATGCCACGGGTTCCTTATAAAAAGATGAGACCTGGTACTGCTCAGCTCCTTGGGCCAAGAAGGGACAGACAGCTGCTGAAGAAATTGGAAGTGGAAATACAACAACAACTAAGTAATTCTGCTGTTGGAAAGAAGAAGGGGCAAAACCAGGACAAAAGAACCCCCTAAACCGCAGCACGATTGAAAACTCTGGTCCAAGATTTCATTATTGGTATTATTTGCCTGTACCAGCGCAATGTGCTAGAAACTTCCCAGCAGCTGAGAAGGAGGCTGCAGCTCTGTCATAGTAAAGGTCAGGCCAGCAGAAAGATAGGAGCAACCAGCAGTGAGAAAACGGAACAGAAACCAGCGCAATTCCTGCAAAGGACTTGGCAGGAATTAATCTTTGCAAAGGCCTTCAGCTGCAGATGGGCCAGGGCTTGTGGGCGAGCTCAGGGAAGTCCTGGCTCCTGCAGCTTTCTCAGACCCTGAGAAGTTAAAGACATTGCACAGCAGCTTTTCCAAAGGAAAGCCCAGGATTTTCCCTCAATTGAAAAATTGGACAAAGCAACCGAGTGTGTGAAAAATGCACTCATCAAGGATCTAATTTTTAAAGGGAAGAATTCTATAAATGACCTAATAAAAAAGTGATCTAATTGTTTCCACGACCGCTTCCGAAATTGCCAGGGCCTTTTCTCCTCTCTTGTCATTGTTCATGGAGTCATAAATCACAACCCGGGAGATCACTCAGCTCTTGACAATTTGCAACCATACTACCACGTCTTGTATTCGGCCGGGCTGCTATCACTGACAAGCTGTTACTTAAGCAGTTGACAGGTTCAAAATAGCACAAACTACAAGGATACCATCAAGTAAAGAGCTTTTAATTTTTTTTTTACACGCTTGTCTTCTACTGTTGTTGTGAGCACTGTCAGAAAACATGGGTACTCCACTGTAGGTGTTGCAAAATCACATTGTGAAATCTAACATGAATATGAAATTTCCTCTGTGCTATTTCTTGAAATATTGATGCAATTTCGTAAGGTAGGTGAAGGTCTCTCATTTTGACTGACACTGATTCAAAAAAGTCTTCCACGTGTTACATGCAGGATGTTTTCTTACTTCAACTGCTGAAACAGGCTTTCATCAAAAATGAAAAGCACAGGAAGCTGAAATTTTAGGAAAACTATTGACCTACCAGAAAAACAAACAGCATTATATTGCATCTCACACCTTCTTGGTTTTTGGTGGCCATCTCTCTGGATTTGTCCTTGGTGGCATTTGGATGCCTGCACGGTTCCCTGGCAGCAAGGTGCTGGAGCCAGGGCTCCTCTGGTTGGAAACAGAAGGGAAAGCCACCCGTCTCGTTTAGCTGCCTGAGCAGCGCAGTGGCATAGCAAAGCAAACGGTGTTACTGGCAACAAAGACAGGGTGATGGCACATGTATTTTAAATCCCAGCTAGTCAAACAACAGTAGGTGTTTCTCAAATGTGATCCTCCAGATGACAAACGCCCTTCTCCCTTTTGTTCCCCCAACAAAATTGAGCTTGCCTATTTTGTAGCTGTATTTCATTCCCTGGTCAGCCCTGCAGGCGTGTTTTGACATTGCTCAGTGACCCTGGGCAATATTTTAAACACACAGCTATGGAAACTGGGGTGCATGTGGCGCTGTGAAACACCACACTGGGTCTCTCTTCTTCCCTCATATGAATGGCATATTCCTAAACCACTTCACTAATAATCCCACAATTTATAAAGTTCAAACTCATTCTTCTAGGCACTTGCTTGGATTTAATGCCATTAAACAAAAAAAATGTGATACTAGGTATTAAGCTGAACTCATAATTTCTGGCAACCCCCCTTGCCAGTCCTTCTTTTTGGGATGGTCATCCCATGTGCTGCAGCTTCTTTCTTTAAGGAAACTCTCCCATACCCAGGGAAAGTAATATAACCAGTTTTTTCAGTGAATCACCAGAAGGTGACCTAACCTTTGCTCAGAAGAAACAAGCACCTGACAGAAAATTGGGGCCAGGGAATCAACTTTCCTGACCCATGCAACAGATATCAAGAAATCAATTTAATAACTGGGCATTGGCAAGGGGAGAGCCAGTGCTATGATGAACTTCTAAAGCAGCTGTATTGGAAACGAAATGAGGAATTACCTGTGGGAGGAGTAAAAGTGAAAAAGAAAAAAAAAAGAGTTTGCAGTAATCTCATAGTGCAATGTTTGGGTTTGTTTGGGGTTTTTTATCCTCTAAACACTGCCACGCCGGGAGAACACAGCCTTTTTAGGTGTCCTTTATTCGATTTTGCCCTGGTTTCATGAAGCCTTGGAGCACGAGCAGAGGACACCGGTGGGCAGTGTGCTAGGTCAAGCACTGAGCTTAAAATTTTCCTAAATGTTGGCTGGAGAGCAAAGCCAAGGCAAAGCCAAGGCAAAGCAAAGCCTCATGGCCAGGAATGGGGAGGACCCGCTTATGGGAGAGCTACATGCTGCAGGGCGCTTTCCTGTGCCCTCCCGGCTGAGGTACAGGAGATGAAAAAGTTACTTGCGCTTTGCAGGGAGACCTGTTCAAAGTCAAGTCCTCCTGCAGCTTTTGCAAAAAAAAATACCCCAAATGTAGAGATCCTTTGCAGACAGGGCAGAACAGTAACAACTGGAGACTTTGCTTCCTTTTCATTCTAAGTAGAGCGTTATCGCGTCCAAGTTCAGGCTTGGATACAGTTTTTTCCCTACTGAATTCAAAGGCAAAGTGCACAGCTGGCCTAGGCTCCAATCTTGTGTATACAAAATCGACCTGCCTTAAAGGAAGATCAGATCTCCGCTGATGACGCTCAATAACTAGAGAAAACAAAGGGGCATCACATGTGGTGCAGCTGGTCAGAAATTGCTCAGTGAAACACCGCTAGACACCGAGCAAAGCCAAGCAGCAGAGAGCTCTGGTGCCTTTGCATGGAGACTTGGTGGAGCACTTAGGGCAATATGGCACGAAGCAATGTGTCATCCTTATACCTAAGCAGAGAACGAGCCCCTGTGTAAGGAGAGTCCAGGACAAAGACTGAACGCACATAAAAGCATCAGCTCCAAAGAGCTGCTTTCAGAATTGCCTTCCTGCAGAGGAACAAAATACTGGAGGACAACTAGCTGCCCTGCATATTCACCTTCATTTAGATATTTATGTGATTGTAATACCCAAGCTCTTCCATAGGAGATTTTTAGCCAGTTAAGGAGGCACAAAAAGGCCAAGTGACATGACCAAGGCCACAGGAATAATTAGTGGCAGAGCAAAAAACCTGATTCTTCTCCCACACCCTCCCCAATTCCATTAGCTGCTCAAACTTCTGGAGGATCATGCTTATAGAAACCAACAGGAGTTTCAGTGGTTTAAAGGTCAGGCCCAAGCAGAGCAAAGCCCTGGGGCAAAAATGTGTTTCTCCTCCTCTCCCTTCCCTCCAGCAAATGTATATTCCAACACTTTCTGTAGGGAAGGTTAGTCCTTCACTGGAGTCCCTTGAATAAAGAGAAGCTTCTGGGAGCACACTGAGCAAATGGGTTATTTTGAAAGGACAAGTTAGCTCTGTAATTTGCCTTCACAATGTGTTCTGCACTCTAATTACAAATGCAAACACAGTAATTGAGAACAGCATCATAAAACTCTAAAGGAAGCCATAAGTGATATAATACATGGACATGTTTACCATTTGGTGCAGCAGGATGCCTCTGTGATGTTTTCCCCATGTTTAAATAGGGTGGAGATTTGCTTTTCTTTCATAAAGTAAATTCCATGACAGCAATCCTTCCCTCAGCCTCCCCGCTCCTGAGCCTGCGTGAATTAAAATACAGCTTTCGGAAAACATTTCCTCTCTTTTCTCAAGTGAGAAAAAACTCTTTTTCTTTTGAAAGATAAAAAATGGTTAATTATTAAAGCTATTCCAAAGGGAAAAAAAAAGGGAAGATCCTAGTGTGTTCTCCACCTGTGATGTCCCACTCTTGCCTGCAACAGCAAATAACTCAGCAGGATGAAATGCAAAAAGGATCGGGGGGCTGTACTGCTGCTCCCCCACCTAAACCATCCTCGGAGAGGCTTCAGCCCTTCCAGTGTTCGCAGGAGAGGGGCTCCCCACGCAGCTTTCTTCTGGGTACCCACTGCCCAGGTAGTGCAGGCAAACGGAGGCTCTTGATGCTCTCCACCCATTTAATGAACTCTGCCATGTGCTGGGGTGTGGAGAAGAGTTCAAAGCTCCTGTTTTTCCCAGTAGAAGAAGAGTGAGGAATTTAGGCTGATGAATGGCAAATGAAGTCAGGCAAGCTGGCTGCAGGCTGGCTGAGAGTATTCTGCATAGAGGGATGGCAGGAGGGTCTACAGCATCCTGCACATGGTGCAGTCCCACATTCCTGTCTTTATCCACTTTGTCTCTTTTTGCCCTTCTACCCCTCCTCCTCCGTCATCTCTTGGGTCACCCTCCCCCTGTCAAACTGGGGTCCTGCTCCAACAAAGACTTCAAATCAAGGCAAAGTCTACGGGCCTCAAAAGTCTTCCCAGACACAATACAGGGAAGAAAAGTGGAAAAATAAATGTAAAATCAGCCCCGTCCTCTGGAAAGGGCCTTTGGGATGCTGGGTGGTAGGGAGGAGCAGACAGGAGTGATCCTCAGCATTTCAGGGGCTACCGCAGGAGGAATGGTGGGATGGACCCCTATGCAGAGGAGCCAGGTAGTGGCATGGAGAAATAAACCGAGAGAGGATTAGGGCTGAGCGTGCACCAACAGGGTCCTACAAGCTCACCTAAGCTTAACAGCTGCTCAATAACATGACAAGTCTTGTGATTCAAACCAGAACGGTTCAACCTCCCTTTCGAGATCAATGAAGACGTGTGTCCTATCTGCGGCTCGCTCTGGCTCGCACGCATGCACACCCCGTCTCTTTAGATTTGCTGAAAGCTGCTATGGCCTGATTTTCAGAGGTGCTGAGTGCCTGCAACTCATCATGACAGGCTATACATCAAATCCATCACCTCTTGGGAAACTTGATTACCCTAGTGAAACCCTCATTTCAAGCATTTAACTGGTTCCTACTGGTTTCAGCCAGCCAGCTAGGTTTTGGAATGGATCACTCGGTTTGGGCTGTACTAATCCTTCAGGAGAAATAAATCCAAGTCCATGAAGACCAGTGTAGGAATCTACTGAAACGTCTAGAAAGGTATGAATTAAAAGGAAAAAAAATCATCTATTTTTAAAACATTGAACCAATAAAAATAACTCACACTTGGCTGGGTAGAGCTGTTCATCAGGTGACTTGCTGCTGAACAGATGTCTCCAGCTGGGAATTCTTGGATGAAATTCTCTATCTTCCCCTTTTTTTATAAACCAGTTATTAAAGAAGTACATTAGAGGTTTGAAACATGTGTTAATTCAAGCCAGAAAAACAAAACAAAACAGAAACCACACATACATTGCCAAGAGAGAGGTTGCTGAGGTGTAATCACAGCTTTAAGGGGTGAAGCTCTTTATCTGGATGTTTGAAGGATGGAAACACAGTTATTAGAAAACCTGCAAATACAGAGTTAAGGCTGAACATAAACAGGGCACTCACACTGAAAGCATGGAGAGTCTTAGAGAAGGCTGTCCAGGAGACTCTAATCTGTTTTTTCACAATGCTCAGAAAATGTACAAAGTGGTAGTTAATTGTGTATAGGGACATTACTTCACAGCAATTAGGGAATATTTTTTTCCTAAATTTTCAGCCACGGTGGGTATTAATACATATATATTAAAAATCTAATTTATACCTGTATTACTGTTTAGCCAAAGACTCTGGCTAGAAGAGGGGTAACTGAATCTGATGTAGCATGGATATATACTGATTGCTGCAGGAGCTGTTTCTTTTCTGCCTCACAGGGTATATGCTGAAAATTTTGGTGCGCATTTTGTCTCCACTAACATATGAGGAATTGATCCCACCAGGGGAAAACAAGCAGAAATGATCTCCCTCGGTATAGCAAATCCGATGTGTCCCATAGGATTGCCATTAAAATAGACACAGAAAGGAAGCAACCCTCCCCGACCACCTTTCATTCCCACAGCAGCCTGCGCTCACCTCTCACTGCCCCTCTCCTTGCTGCATTTTTCTGCGAGCCCTTTCTCCAGCCAAGGAGTTGCGGTCACTATTTATGGGATCTCAGAATGACCTGTACAGCAACCGGCCAATTTGGCTGGAGAACATTTAGCTTGGGAAACACTGGGTGAGAATTTGTAGCACCGCTGTGCTGCCGGCTCGCCTGCACAAATTAATTTAACCGTTCTGCAGAGAAGCTCTGGAAGCAAAGAAATAGTTACAGAGAAACTGCAGCTTGCCCTAGGGACAGCTATGATCTTCGTGAGCCCTCCCCACGTCCTGGCTGAGTTGTGTTAGATCAGCTCCCCTTGGACCTTCCATAGGATCCTTGTAGCGGCCAATGATGGGAAACATCTCCAGCTTTTCTAGGGCCTGGAGGTCTAATGAGATTTAAGCTGGGAGGTGTTCACAATGCACAGCAATACACAGACACACATGCTAAAACACAGTTTTATTTCCCAAACAGAAAATAGCAAGTTGTACTATGAGCCAATATTTTGTTTGGGCAAACGGAGCATAATTTACACTCTGAGACTGATTTTAAAAGCATCTGATCTGGGGCTATTCAAGGCTGTGGATCTGTTTATATGTAAAAGAAACAAAGATCAGGAGCCTTTTTCTTTCCCCTGCCTGGGTAACAGCTGAATCCTCAGGCTAACAAGGAGAGCAAACAAAAGCATTTCCCCAGAATTATTCCCTTTCTTTGTCTCTCTTCTTTTCCCTTCTCATATTTAGGACTTTAAAATGTTTGGGGAGGAAGGTGGAGGCTTGCAGAAGCCACTTCATTTCCAGTTCTGCTCATCTTATCTCTCAGAAATGCACAAAAGGACTTTAATTTCACTGAATAACAGCTTTCTACTAAATACTTCCTCACTTTTCTTCTGCACCTGGATCTATAAGGAGGGGCTAGCATAGGAAGATAGCTGCATTTCCTTAGGTGAATAGAAAGCTTCATTCCCAAAGGGCACAATAAACCTGATCCTTCCTCTTCTGATCAACAAGAGCACAGAAGCTGCAAACCTGACCAGTACATCAAAAAGGAGCTTGAAAAATACTTCGAGCAAAAAATGCTAACGGTGCATCCTTCTCCTGTAACGACACTGATATTAAATCAGGAAACAGTACAGAACAACCGCAAACACATATATACAGGGGCTGTCAAAACAGAAACAAAACAAAATCCCTAATGGGGACTAAAGGTGCAAAGAGCAAAAAGAAGAATATACAGTATAGGCTTTACGATTATACTTAAATCCTTATGCAGCAAATGCTGGAAAGGGAATTCCAAAAATTTTCTATATATAAGCAGTTTTTTTGATCCAGGACTTTGTGCAATGAAAAGGAATTACAAATCAGCCTGAATGAAAGGGTATGGGTCCCAGCGGGTGTCGGAGCATGCCTGTGGACTCCTGGGCTGTAAAGACAACCCCCTGATCCTGCAAGGGCCGAGGGACACACTTGGCTCTGCTGTGAGTAGCCTTTCTGGTGCTGCGGCCGTTGAACCTGCAGCAACGCTGATCTTTCTGAAAAGATGTTTGCATGGTCCTGGGTTTCCTCAAGCACAACTGAGGCCAGATCTTCCTTCCCTCCTTCTTGACAGTTCTGATCATCAAGAAAGTCTGATCATCAAGAAAGTCTCCCACTGAGCCCCTTGGAAAAACAGGCAACAGACTGTGGCCAGAAAGGGATGCTGACCTTTTCTGGAATATCTCTTGGCTGCTCATGACTTGGTGACATTGGGCATAGGTCCAGGACACTTTCCCTGTCTCCCTGACATCTCCCTTTTCTACATCCCTTCCAAGGAAATTAAAAATCCTTGGGAAGATCACTTTTCCCAACCAGACATCTGTGCAGTACCTTTGTATTCATAAGAGAAGCAGATAAGCAGGAGAGAATTTTTTTCTAGTAAGATGTGATCCAAGTTCTGAAGTGTTTGAAAAAATTTTGAATGACACGAAATGCTATTGCAAGATACAGCTGCAATAGTTACAGTCCTTCAGCTTCTACTGGCTACTTCAGTCCCAAAAGGCGACTTCTGATCGCTCAGAAAGGTTTTGGTGCTGCTTATTAGCTTTACAAATGAATGTAAAGGGGCTCAGATAATGAATTCAACATGCCAGGGTTCAAGTGGGAAGCAGGACTCGGCCAAGCACAGGAGAGAAGTTGATCCTAGCAAGGCTCGACGGGAAGCAGGACTCGGCCAAGCACAGGAGAAAAGCTGATCCTAGCAAGGCTCGAACAGGGGATTTTGTGCTTCTGGATCAGGTGTTTCTGCTAGAAACAATTTTTACCATGGTGGCAAGGGGAATAATAACAGAAGTGTGTATTAGAGAGGGGGCTATGATGAGACTGCAGAGTTTGGAAATGATGAGAAAGAGACAAATTCCCTTGAAAACAAGTTTGGATCGACTCATTCATGGTATGATGGGGCTAAGGCTGAAAGAAATAACTAGAAGGAGAATGCTCTGCACTTACCTCCCTGCCAAAGACAGGGATGTTATTCTATAACATCGTGGGACGTTATAGAAGAGGGTGAAATGTTGCCACTTCGTCTCGAAGACACCCCCCTTCCCTCCCCAGGGTGCAGCGAGACCGCGAGCAAACTGCAGAGGGTACCACTGAAGAGTTGCACTTCTTTCTCTGCGAGGCAGGAGGAAAGGCACAGCAGCAACCCCCCCGCTTCCAGACCCCCCCGGGGCCGCGCATCCGAACAGCCCTGCGTCCGGGCTAAGCCCGAGCACCGGGAGGCACTGGGG
>NW_009211829.1:0-17946 GCF_000690835.1 Fulmarus glacialis | reverse complement strand
GGGGGGGCGCGGAGAGCGGCCCTCCCGCCAAAACGAGGCGGCCGTTAGCTGCCTGCCTGCTCGCGCTGGAGTCCTCGCGGCCGGCAGACCGCCATGAGGGGGGCGCGCAGGCTCCTGACAGGAATGGGGACCGCCCCTTTCCTTACCCCCCCGCATTGAAATACAGTTGAATTATTGTCTTCAATTACTTTATCTTCTAAAATTTATCAACTACTATATTTGCCATCTCTAAGGAATATTGTATTGCCTTTATTTTACACCTGGCAAAGACAGGCTTAATTAAAAATGTGGAGTGGAGTGCATTCAGTTCAACACAGCTCAGCTTTATTTTATTGGGGTGCCACAAGCACGTCTTCCTAAACAAGGCACATGGCATTTTTGGATTGGATGGCCAAAATCTGTCAGAGAGCATCTGTTTCCAAAAGCTGGAAGAGAATTGGACTCGCCTGAAGTCACAGGACAAGAAAATGAGGCTGAGTCATACACATGACTTAATCTTTTAAGGATGGAAAAGGTGCTTTTTAGGATATGAACACTTCACAAGTCTGCAGTCTTCTTGGAGACAGTATTTGGAAAGCAATCACCCATTTTGGCTTGCCTCTGATAGCACAGTCAGTACAGGACTGCATGTAAAGGAGACGTGGGTGTACTCCTGTGAGCAGGAGGAGTTGCTGGCTGCCCCTCGGGCGGGTGGGGGGTTTCAAATGGCAGAAGGGATAGGAACAGCACCTCAGCCTGTTTCAAGGTGCTTATGAAAACTTCCCCACCCTCCACCCGTGGGGGGTTAAGAGCATACGCAAGTCGGGAAGCCAACCAACAAACCCCACGGCCCCTAACCATTATCAGCACACCACAGGAGTGCTCGTAGGGTCCCCATTCGAGACATCAAGCGATTCATGTAAGTACCTAAAGTCTAACTCTGGGTGCCCAAGGCTTTGTCTATACAGAGGAGCTGGCTGGCACTGCTTTTGAAAACTGTATTATTCTGCAAGAGCTATTCCAGAAGAGCACTTAGGCAGACAGTCCTTTAAAGATGAATTCCTTCACAAAGTATGCTTTTATTCCAGAACAGAATGCACACGCAGAGAGTGATCCTTCTGGTGCTGCGGAACGCTCTGCAGCAGCTAATGCCTCTGTAAACAACTTTCCCTTCATTATCCTTCTAGTTTGTAAAATTGTTCTCAGAGGGGTCAATGAATGCACAGAATCTGAAGATCATTTCCCACCCCAAAGTGCTACTTTGGGCAATAAATTACATTCTACATCTTCAAAATGTTGTGTGATCATTAACGGCTCATTCGGCTTCCAGCTGGCAATAACCAGTTATGCAATAACCCCACACACCCCATCGCATCACACACCAGCCAAGTGATTTGAGGCTTCCCAGAGTCTGCTCCTTGCCTCTTACAGGCTCTGCTGCTGACCAGTGCACCTCCAGCTGCAGGTCAGGCACTGGCAGTAAGACACACCACTGTGATGTGCATTTCTTCTCACTTGAGATCTTATCCCAGTTTGGACAAGACAAGACCCAAGCCAAACCACTGCCATCAAAATACTAAGTATACAGCTGATTTTCTCATCCTCACAGACCATTTTAATCCATGGTTGCAGTAGGGAAGTCACATGGGGTTTTTTTGGTTGGTTGGTTTTATTCACATTTATGTGGATCAAATGGACTAGAGTCAAATATAAAAGCTAATGCCTTCTTTGAACTTTCAAGTTGGCAGTTTGCCTGTTCTTAACCAGGACGGAATAATCTGATATTTGGCCTTCCAGAATATAACCCATGAAGATTCAGCCTGGGATATGAGTGTACATTCATGTCTGAATTGTTTTGGAAGAACTGGTTTCCATAGGAATGCATTTCACTTACAGTTGGTCCCAGACTAAAACTGTGACACACCTGAAATCTTCCCAGAATTGCAGAATGCTTCTGGGCAAAGATGCAGCAATTTCTTCATATTCTTCAGCTCTCCCTTTTCTAGCAGCAATTGTTTGGGGGTTTTTTCCCCTGTAAAGTTGAAAATACATGTTGTGGGGGAGAGGGGATGAAAGAGAGAAAGAATACTGAGTATTTCAAAGGCAATCCAAGTATTAAAAAGGTAAAAACTTTCTTCTGTCTCCTACAGCAAAGGAATATACAGAGTGAGAGTTTGGCACCACTTTGGAAGTTATGTTAATTATCCAAATTTATCCAAATTACCCAAATCCACAAATCGTGATAGCCTTGCATTGACATCTCACTGTAGCTACTCCCTTAGTCACAGCAGAATTAATGATCACCGCTTCCAAAACAAAATCTGACGAAAACCTTTCTGCGAGGAAGCACCAGGCCAACAGATTCCACCTCAGTCTCAGGGAAAGGCCATGCTGCTTTAATGTGCCCCATGGAATTTGTACTAACTGCACAAATCACAATTTACTCCTCTTTCTCCACACCTGAAAGCTTTTCTGAAAACCACTGTTAGCTAATGAGTTATACCTCTAGCAGAAGACAAGAATAGCAGAATTGAATTCAGGTTATCAGAACACAGTAGGATGAACCCACACAATTTTTTTGTACTGACGGAGTTCTTGCTTGTCTTTCTGCGACTTCTGGTCCAAATCCCCCATTTATCTGCAGTGCCTCTGGTACACTTCTTTGAATGCTGTGTCCATCTTGTGAATATGCCTGAAACTCTGCATATGTTGGGGTAGACTAAGTTTTACATAAAGGAAACCACCTTGCCTCTGTTTTCCTTCTCTTTGGTCAGAACTAAGATGAACTGCAAAAGCTGTTCGCGTACAATGGGTCTCAGGATAGGACTGGCAAAATATCAGACCAGCTAAGCTTCATCATTCGGACTAGAGTAACAAGAGGGCTCCGTTGTTAAAATGGAATTACTGGAAGGAATAGAGATGATACTGTGGGACTGAGTGATGTCTCTGTCCCGGTCTTGAGATCCTTAGGCAAAGCCTTGACAAAATACTCAGTGTTACACTGTTGGGAGTGATCCTGCATTAAAAAGACACAGATTTTGCAACCTCTAATTTACCTTGAGTTAATCATTAAGGATATGGTATAGGATTAGAGATCTTCCCTCTGTGTATCAGGATGTCCTGTCTAGACCATGGTTCAGCATTGCAGCTCTGGAGGAAATGATGAATTCGAGGGCTGTGCCCACCGATATTAAAGACGTGCCAGGTCAAGTCAGGACCACAACAGATTCGATGTGACTGGAGAAGAAAAGATGCCAAAGATAACTTACTAATATCAAAACACAGACTAGAGAATTCAGGCATGGGTATTTTTCTAAATGAAAAAGAAATAATCTCTACGTATGTCTATGTCAACTATACAAATACAGCAAGTGATAGCAGTCCAAGCACCATGAGCTTCATTTTCTTTGTGATCATTTTAATAGGTGATTGTGAAATAAGTAATTCTTTCTACATAATAAAGGATGACATGATAAAAAAAATGTAGACTGGAATAAACAAGGTCACTTTTAAGCTTTGCAAAAACTCAGTTAAGAGGCTTTTTGGAGACATGCATCAGTATATCATATGCAGAGTCTATCAAAAAGACAAAAGAGGTAAGAAAAGCATTCCCTTTTGAGAATACACGAGGAATTTTTTATTTAAGGTAAAAAAAGCAAACTAGTAATAGAGAACAATACGACTGAAAGGGACATCAAGAGATCATCTAGCTCAAAGCAGAATCAGCTAAACTTGGCAGATGTTTGTTTGCCTGGGGAGGCTGTGGATTTTCTTTTATGAGAGGTTTTTTGAGAAAGAACCAAACAATTTCAGTGCTTGACTATCCTTGCCATTACTCTTGTTTTCTACCATTCACTATGTAATGCAATTTTGTTTGTAAAAATATACAATATACTTTGAGCTAACTTCTAGTTTTAAAAGGTCAGATAACCGAGACACTAATTCTTACATTCTTGTGTTTTCTACCCCAAAAGAGAAAAAATGCTAGCATATCCAGTTCTTAAAAAAATTGCTCAAACCTTATGGATTATCTGGCAGCGTGTACAGCTTTGCTCTTACCTGCTCACAGCTTTTGGGGCTAAAACAATGTAACCACGTAGCCCTGTAATACAGTATTGCCATTCTCAGTAATTTGCCATAACCTTTGCACTGAATTTGCAAGGCCTAAGGACTGAGGCTTGTCAGGCTTGCTTTGTTTGAACTTCTCTGAACCCTTCTGTACCTTTGTTTTACTTGGTTAGCTGTGACAGCAGTTTCCATAATTGACCAGGTCTATGGCTAATTTGTTTTACTTTTTATCTGTGTGTGGTACAGCCATCATTTTATATAAATAGCAGTAACAAACAGTTACTCAATGTAGAATGAGAGATTTACGACTAGCACAAGGATGCAGTGTAGAGAAATACCGGCCTGGTGCAATAGCAGAAGCCCTGAGAAACGGGGACACAAGATGTGCAGAGAAGTACAGGCATGCAAAGGTAACAGGCAAGGCACAGGCTTGGCACTGGAAACCTGGTGGCTATAAGCAACTCACCAGTGATCAGTCGAAGAAATGCTGACCTGGACCTGGATGAAACCGGTTTTAGGGGTAACAAAGAGAGCAAAAAAATAGTAACTAATACATGTAATAGGCACCACATACCGTAAAATCGGACGTAGTGTGGCACTGCAGACCAATGAAGAAAGGTGTAAATGTGTGCTAGCAAACATATAAAAATGACACCAAGAGCAAGGAAGAAGAAACCATCAACATGAAGATCATATTCTCCGAGCAAAGGACTACAGATGCTGATAGCTCTCCATATCACTCCCCACACACACCAGAATGAAACCACCAACCTTATGACCCACAGGAGCAGTGGAAGGGTGAATGAAATACAAGGAAAAGGGGTAGAAGCCAAGAAGACCATTTTATAGACATACTCTAACTGCGTTATTATTCTTCTTCTTTCTCTTTCTGTAAGTTATATCTGCATCAATAATCATTAGACTCTCAAGATTTCAATTATACTAACAATAAATTCTTGGCTTTAATTATACACAAGGTGCACTTCCTCTCTGTCCATAAACAAGCTTCTTAATTTCACTGGTAATTAGAAGAATTAGAAGACAAATAAATTAGAAGAAACGCAAGGATTGCCTGAGCTAACAGGCAGAGCAGTAGCAAAATGGACAGACATGGATTAAGTGCATATCCTGGTTGTCGCTAAAATTTAGTCCTTTAAAAATCTATCACTGAGAACATTTCTAACCTATGCTAATAGATACTAAAAATATTTCAAAGCAGCTTTTTCATTTTTAACAAAATAATTCTTCCTGCTTGGGAGGCTGGTGCTGTGACCTTCTGCAATTTATCAATCTCTGCACAAAAATCTCTCTCGCAAGAAATGAAATGCAGTTGGGGAAATATATTACTCTGAATCATGAAATGTATACTTTGGGAGATACAGGTCTTCTTTTAAACTGGGAGAGCTTTCTAAAGAGCTTTTGCAAATTCCAAAATAACTGCTTTTGACTAACTCCACATACATAGATTTTTGTTCTGGAATAAGTGCACCTTATTCTACTTTAGCTTAATCAACTTTATGATAAACAGGAATAACAGACTAATTATGAAATAAGACTGCCCACATATGTAGATAAGTGGGAGTAGTAATTGCAGTTACATATATCTTTGTTCATTTGAGTTGACCTCCAAGGTCAGCTAAAAGCAGGATGAAGAAAGCAATAGTAAAATTTATTTGCTATGAAACTGTTATCGGTCTTCAAAGTCGGTGACAATGCCACTGACAAGCTTGCATTTGAATTAAAGCTCAGTCACAGGCCTGGTTAAAGTCCATGGGTGAATTATCTTCATTTCACTAAGTAAACCAGAAGAATTGACTAAATATTCCTCCACTCGCAGATGAAATGGGAAGCCATGACCCAAGCGAATGAAGTACTATTACGGCCAGTCAGGAACTAGGGCTAGGCCAGAGCCAATGACAGAGCACTGCCAGGCTTGCATGCTCTCGGCAGCTAACGCCTCCCGTTGCAGCTCTCTCTTGGTTTGAGCCAGCAGGGCATTTCTTATGCTCTCCCTTATCTGAATGGCTTTGCATTTCTCCTATTTGTATTCACTCTGGTGCTCATCTGAACAGTAAAAAAGAAAAGATGGGATCAGGCAGCTGGGGGATGGGGAAGAGAGGCAGGGAAAGACTGCCTCAGCAAGGTGTTGGGTCAGTTTTACCATTTGGCAGACTCTCACCATTCCTGGGGAGGGACTAGACAGAGGGACTTCTCTGCGACTGAATGCAAATACAAGAGGTATAATTTGCCTTGCAGCTGTACAGATTGGTGCATGAGACAGGAAAAGAGAGAGAAGCAACAGAGATTATTGCTTTAGGAGGAAGCTGAGGCAGACAACTTGATTTAACTGGAATAACTCATCAGAAAGGGAGTTAAAACAAGAAAATTGCTCACGGATGCATCTGCCGTGCTGCAGAATACAGGACTCTGTGTGTATTATTCACACCACAGCAGTTCTGACTCCTAATACAAACAAGCTGCAAGTACTGCAAATACTGTCTTAACTGTTATGGCCAAAAGAGTCAATGCTTCTCTAACTTATTCACACACCAGCATTGAAAATTAATCTGAAAAAGACACAGAGCAAAGCAGCTTTATCCACAGAACGTAGGAAAGCAGAGTTTTCAGTGTTACAGCTAAAAAAAGCATAATTCATGGAGTGGTTTCCCCCCCACACTCTAATACATTCCAGCTCACAGAAGCTGAGTGCTTCTGTTGTCAAGTAGGTTGAATAATGACTTTGAGTACACTGCTCTGTTTTGTACTCAGGACAGCATTTTCATTGGCATGCTTCAGAAAGAAGAATGTATTTAAAGTGCAGCTAACAGAAAATTTTTAATTTCCAGGTCACAGCGGAATTCACTGGTCACATCAAAGAATGGCATTTTACAAGAAAAACATTTTTAAATTCACAGTTGGAAGAGATTCAGCACTGGTATTTGAAACATTTCTTCATTTAAAAAAAACCCTGAACTTTGAAGAGCCTCTGCTTGAAAAACTAATCATTTTCACAGTGTTTCCACATACCTTATGGGTTTGGAAAAGTTAAGGCTTTATAGCTCAGCCTCTCGGTTGGTAGCAGCTTTTCGCTTTTCTTTTAAACCAGCCATGCTGCAGAACTAAACATGCTCTTCTTTTGGCCAGTTTTCTACTCTTGGCTTTGCCTGCTGCTTCTGCAAGTGAGTTTGTATGTAAACCATAGAAAAAACCAATCTTGCTCCATTTGTATTCCATATGTTTGCCAGGCTAGTGGCCAGAAGAGATCATAAGCAGTTTGTTTTTCAAACCCTAAAGCTTGTATAGGCATTGACTGCATCATCACACAGTTATTTTTAGCTTAGAATAATATTTAGAGCTTTCAGGAGCTTTAAAATACTGTGTTTCCTTGATTTTGCTACACATAGAGCCTTAATTTTCAGTAATGGTCCAGCTAATAATTTTCTTCAATCTTGCACCTTTAAACTTCAGAGATTTATAACCTCATTATTCTTGTTTTATCCCTTGTTCCCCTTTCCTTGGATTATCATGGTTTCTTTACCACCCTTACTGAAAGTGTGTCTATTTCTTAAACATTGCCTCTGTCCATATTTGAAGAAAGCTTTTAACATCTCCTCCTCATGTTTTTGCTGAATTGGTGATTATAAACAACATATAGGCATCTCTGAAACTCAGTGCACATGCACAACTCCCCCTCGGTTCAATATACCCCAGTATTTCCTGCTGCAGTCTTTCTTCCTGTTTTGTCTGTCCCCACTGTTATTTTCCCACTGGATTATTAAGGCAGCACATATTAATGGCCAGGCAATCCAAGACAGAGGAAAAGGTCAGAGTTTCTGACACCAAATTTCACACATGACCTCTGTTCTTAGGGCAATGAGTATGAGACAGGTATGAAATCACATGACACTTAAATCTTTGATTTCAAAATAGTATTCAGTATTGAGCTGCAGCCATGAGATGTTCCTAACTGACCAGCCACTGTTCCCCACCCTCAGCTATCACAGTGCTAATGCAGCAAAAGCAAATTGGAGAGAAGAAGCTGATGAGAATAACAACCATCTTTCATCGCAGGCATTTGTACAGAATGACTGAGTGGCCTTGAAGGAACTCTCTCTAAAGTAAAAGCATCTGCGAATCAGCTCAGGAGTCTGAACTATCTGGGTGGAGGACTTTTCTGGGTGTTGCTTCAGGAGAAATTCAAGTATATTTGATAGGAAAAAAAAGGCAGGGAAGGAAATTCCAGACACAGCTAGAATAAGTATGCAGTATATAGCTTGTCGCCAACAGTATATTGAAGTTCCTAAAGAGCAACTGCTAAAGGAAGCCTGTTGAGAAGCACACAATGCTACAGACTTCAGAACTGTCATCATTATGAGACTAAAAATATATACAAAGCACTACGATTTGGAAGCTGTACTTGTCAATAGTTCATCATAACAAAAGTTGTTTCAAGTATCTTAGAGGCCCTGCTTCTGGAGAAAGGAGTGAAGTCCTCTCACCCATTCTTCTCAGGAAAACTAAAGGTTTTAACAGGGGACAGAGAAGGAACCTTACTGCCTTAGGGACAGAATCTGTGGAGAAAAACTGACAAAAAAAGCAACACTAAGAAGTGCAAAGCAATCCCACTTCCACACTCCCTTTACATGAGCAACTGCCCTTAAGAATCTTTTCTGTATTGTAGGCATATGTGGATGCCAACAAGATCAGCTATGTCAGCAACAGAGAGAAAAATTCACTCAATCTATCACATCATCTTCCATCCTTCTCCAAACACTGCATCACCTCTCTAGGATGAGGTGCTATTTTTAGTCTTCTAGTTTTAAGCATATGTTGAGACTGCTTCCACTTTCCTTCTTATCCTTTTCAAGCTTTGCATCTTGGGTCTGGAGGTCTGAAATACTAAATACTAGCAGTCCGGATTCCCCTCACCTAGCACATGTCAGTGAATCCAATACCTAAGGAAGTATTTGCGCTAATTAGGCACACAGGAGAGGATATACACACAAGCAACTTTGATGGGTTCCAGCCGTCTGGGATTGACAAACATACACATATATGTACACACACTCTCCTGCTTCTCATATGGGGAGCACATATTGTAGCATAGCAAAGGCCTTCCAAACAAGCAGCCTGCAAAGTCTCAGTAAAATAAATAATATTTTACCTTTTCTTCCCCAGTCTATACCTAGAAAAGTCACTGTTTTATATTTTACCTGTTAGGACTTGGAAGGCTTTGCTTGTTTGATGAGGTCGGTACTTGCTAGAAGCTTGTCCATGTCTCAGTTCCTTCAAGAAAAATGAAAGGCAGAAAAACTTTGAGTAATTTACCATGTTGGTGGGATTAATGCTTTAACTCTCATTCTCTTTAAAAAGCCTAGCCCATCCACATGTGAAACATAGCTGTTTCTAGGGCAAAATACAGCAGCCACTAGTGCTAGCAGCACCGCATTGCAGTCACGGGAAAAGGAATAAAAACATCCTCTTCTGCTGAAGTGGCAGGAGAAATTTCAGGGTCATAGAAGGCAATTACAGGCTTGCAAAACAGCTGTGACACCAGAGTAATGTCCTTATCTAGTAAAAAGTAACTGATGGAACTATTCCATAAAACGCCCAGCCAAGTCAGCTGTCTCCAACGGAAGCAAGTTTGGAAGATTTCATCCCTCAAGATTTATTGACGCCATAAATTGCTTTAACAAAATTAATAAAGCACAACACACTCGTGTGTTTCAATGTGCACATCTGGGTAAAAAATGGCACTAACACCACACGGTTACTGTATTTCTCTAAGCCAGTTTTATAAGCAAACTAATCTCTCTCAAATATCCACTTCCTGCATAATTACTCAGTGAAATATGATTCCCCCTTGCCATTCCACACTGACAAAACAGCACTGGTAAGGGGGCTTTTTCTAACACTCTGTAATGGCAAGACCCTGGCTGTGGTGAGAGAAACTGATATGCTGGCAGCATGGCAGTATCACTTTGATGATATTTAAATATGAGCAAAGACAGGGATTCCAAAGAATAAAAGTGATCTGAAGCCTAGCAGGATTGCTCTAATAGTGTACATTAAAAGAAAAAACACACCAAACTCGATTTAGCTTCGTCAAGAGAAACAGACGTTGTTGCTTCCACTTGTTGACAGACATGTGACAGCATAAACTTTCATTACAAAAATATGTAGAAATCAGCAAGATGAAAGCTGAGTAAATTGTGTATTATGCTGAGAGAAGTCCTGTGCAATATGAGTAAATATAAAAGAAAATGCTTGATATACCTAATTTCAGATTTTAGGGAGAATAAGGAGAATAACTTGTTCTCCTGCCAGCTTGTTTTCCACAGCTCTAGATTTTAACAGAACGGGCAGACCTGATGATTGATCACCTATTTCTTTTCCCCCTCTTCAACGTATAATACCGGAAAAAACCACAAAGTATATAACAATACACACATTGTTCTTAATTTCAATTTAAGAACAATGTAATTCAATTTATTTACAAAGCATTTGTAGAGAAATAAATGACTATCATTACCGACTTTGAATGTTCTCACTGGCCTCTGTATCAGGTTCAGCGTTCCCAGCCTCCTATTCAATGCAGCCCCTGTGTACGTTTACCGCTACCATTCCTTCCACTGTTCATACTTTTTTCCATGCTACTTTGCCCAAATATCCTTCTCTTGCTTTTTTCCTTCTGCCTTACTTCCTTTGCTCTCTGTGCTTAAAACTTTTCCCTTCTTTGGGTGACAAATAACCATCTTTTCCTTTCTCCTAAACCACTAACAAAAAACATGTCTAAAAAACCAATTTTTATTAGACATTTCAAAGTAATTTGCTACTCTGTATCCAAGTACAGTGATAATGGTCTTGCATTAGTCCATCATCCAGGTCAGTCAGGTTCCAAGATTTCAAAACAGGAATTACATCGAGGCTCGTAATTAAACAACAAAAGCTCAAGTGCCAGGCACCTGCAGTTCCCATTGACTGCAAAATAAATGCTTATTATGGAGCATTTTGGAAAGTGTCACTACTTGTCTAGGTGACTAAATATCAAATTAGGACATTTGTTTTGGAAACTGCAATCCGCATTTTTTACTGACTTGATTATCTGTATTTGCAGCCTGTTGAACACCAGCTCACCTGTCTCAATTTCGATTACAAGTTTTCCCGTGTTCTACACAAGGCTTGACATGCTGACACGAACCCTGACAACAAGTTATCACCGCCAGTTGTTTAATCTTGGAACTGAAGTAGCACATTACTTCAGCAGTAAATGAATGAATGAATTGTGAGAACAGCCTGTCTGCTGACCCATGAAAACAATTTAGCTTTCTTTCAGACTGACAAGATTTAAATCTTCAGAGACTCAGATTGTCATCTGCTTTTATTTCCAAAATGAATCAAATTACCTCGATGTGTGAGCTGGGAACTAGTTTCTAAATATGACGCCCTTTCCGTCCCAGTAACGTTAAAATTACAAGATTCTTCACAATATTTAAGCACTTGGTGCATAAGTCAAAGTTAAGTATTATTTTCCCTGTGCCACATTCTTTGCTTACTTCTTTTCTAAAGGAAACGTCTGCTGTATCTTGGCTGGAGAGTACAATATAGACAACGGCTGTTGCCTGTGGAATGATGCCCCGCAATGAGCGAGAATCCCTCAACAACAGGGGAAGTGTAATGCTTGTGGGACATGTGATTGAAATTAGTAAGATCAAACTTAGAAAATGAGAAGACTGCTGAGGACTTCAAGGAATTCTTTCTGAACAGTTAAGGAAAAACTCCTTTTTCATGTCATCTGACAAACTGATTTTAAAAAAAAAAACCCAAACCAACAAACTTGTCTGTAATAGGAACAGTATGAAGAGGTCAGCAATGAATACTTTTAATGAAAGCCTTAGCTTCTGTGACATGTCCGCTTGCTGGCCACACATCTTTGTGAACATATTTTTATCTTACATTCTTGAACAGAGTGCTTACCAGTCTTCTCTGGACTGCTTGTCATCTTGAAGGAATCTGGGGAAGGGAGGCAGAATGAAAAACACAGTTCATAAGTTTAGAATCCAAGACTTGGAACCAAGTGTATGCAGAGAGAGCACCCTCCATAAGGCTCATTTTGCTTGGGCATTCAATGCAAATTCAAAATCCATATTTTCAGAGTTCTTTTTCCCTTGTGAGCCAATGAAGATCCTGCTTTACTGCTGTTGAACACACTAACACCATCCAGCTATTTATATAACAACTGTTGAGCTATGAAGACCACCTTCTACCTGGTCCTAGAAGGTCTCATGTTTCCATCCTTTGCTACCCCAGGGAACAATGCAAAATTAAGACAGGAAAACAAAACAAAACAACCGGATCTCCCATTTACTGCACTACAGTACCTGGTCTTCACAGGTCTCATAGGAATGGATTCTAAATTTTCTGAGTGTCCCTGAATAGCTTTTACTCCAGACTAGTTCAGGCCATCAGTGAAGAGTCATCTGCATTCCCCAAAAGCCTGAAAAGCTACCTCATCTGCATATGAGCTTGCAGCAGATACCCAGGACTGGAAAGGACTTTTTGGGCCACACAGTCCATTCTCATGTTTCTGCAGACACGACGTCATCTAAAGCCCACGTTATTTCCAATTTTTGCCTTTGATAAAAGGCTGTCCACAGGCATACCTTTCAACACGAAGAGTCAGTATAGAGTAAGACCTGTAGATAAAGGCATCCTGGGGAGAAAAATGACCACCCGGTTTGAATACGAAACTCTTATTTAGATTAGCAGGGACTACAGAGAACTGCTTACATCGGTGTTCTTACTATTCTGCTCTCCCTTTTGCAACAGCAGATTGTTCATCTTGAACTTCTCTGGTTCCAGCTGGGAATAGTCCCAGTTAGTGTAGCTTCTTGGGGTTGGTAGTGTGCCTAAGTGGAGAGAAAGAAGGAATGGTGAAAGAACACGGAAGAGAAGAGAATACTTAGCACTTTTCGCCCATCTTCATAGTGTGTTATACACACTAAGCTTCACATTTTCTCATGATGCAGTATCACTTGTTTGTATGAACAAAGCACAGTTGATGTTCATCTAAGGCATGAGATAAAATAAGCTCAGAAAGGGCTTTAGAATGCAGGCCCTGTTTGCTCTCCCTTATAAACACAGCAGCTCAGCCCAAAGGCCTAACATCTTGTCTCCAGCAACTGCCAGCTGTGGAGGGTTACAACAGAGCATAAGAAACCAACCCATACTGAGAGATCCTTTCCCTGGTATAGCCTCCCTGCATCTGTTAATCGGGAATCTACAAACTAGAGATTTAGTATTTCATCATTTCCTGGAAAGGACATCTTAAGTGACCTACAGAAACAGATGGCTGTGAAAGTGAGATACACAAAGAATGAAAAGACAGACATGGAAGCAAGCAAGGAGTAGCCAGGTACTAAGAACAGAATGAAACAGAGCTTAACAGAAGCTTTCACTGCTGCGTGGACTGCACGTGTCCTCTGAACCTTGATCTCCCGGTCACCAAGGACAACCTCGTGGCAAACTCCGTCAGGAAGCAATGGATTCTATCCAGAGCATGTGAGTGGCAGAACTGCCTGTATATTTGCTTAAACTCTTTAAGGTGAATAGTGTGGCCAGAATGGTGAACAATGATGGAAAACCTCTTCAGAGGCCTGGGACCTTTGTATACAACATCATGGCTTCATATACACTTTTTTTGCTTCTTGGAGCAGAGGATACATGCTTTACACATTAGTACATATAAGAAAGGCCCAAGTAAACAAATGTAAATGTGTGGAATGTATCTATGTAAATTCAGGGAAGGAGGGCAGAAACTGAGTTTAAAAGACAAAGGATAACTCAATTTGCAGCCTACAGCTTGCACAAGCCACATTTCCTGACAGGAGCAAAGCCACTCTCACCTACCATCCATTCTGAAATTGCATTGCAAAGCTGTGTCTTGGACTCCTCAGTACTGAAACATGATCTTGGGAAACCGGAACAGAAGCAGGTATACAAGGCTGGACTCAGCAGTGAAGAAGAAAAAACTAGGGTTTAAGGAAAGAAAAATGACAACTCTATATACTTTTTAGTTAAGAGATCACAGACACACTGTTCTTTTGAATAACAAAGTCTACATTTCAGCCAAAGCAATGACTGCAGCTTTGAAGAGCCAGTAATTAAGGAAAGTAGTGCACGATTTGGCAAAAAAAGGATGAAAACATTTCTCCTTCCCCCTTTCTTTAAAGAAGGTCATGTTAGCAAAAGAGAACAATCAGATGGACTGTTAGTGCAGATATTTAGAACTTTTAGGAGACAATAAAAGCCTGCTTTGAAAAGTGAAAGAAAATCAAGAACCCGGGAGTAAGTAAATAGGAGAGAAGGCAGAGGTGAATTAGGTGAAGGCATATTCCTTGGGTGAAAGATAGAGGGCAGACGTGAGTGACTAGAAATCAAAACCGTGCTTTACCTCATTTTATTGTTTTACTTATTAAGAGCTTTCCTATCCAGAAGACAAAGGCATGAATTTTCCTGGCTATCACTTGGTGATTCAATGTACGGATACCACCCACGACACCCCAGTATCCTCAAAAGTTACAGTACAACTGGTGGTTGGATATTAGGATTCCGGCAAGACTCAATTAATAGATGCCTGTTCTTGTGTTTTCTTTGCCTAGCTATAAGCACTTTAATGAGGGCCTCCTGGTGGTGGAATCTGCGACAGTCAAGCAAGAGGAAAGCAAAATTCTTTGCAATGCAGTGAAACAGCTGTTCTTCTATCTTTTCAATTGGCTATAATGAAAAGAAGAAACAAACAGAAAAAGCCACATTTGCTTTGTCAATAAAATATAT
Source organism: Fulmarus glacialis (assembly GCF_000690835.1). NCBI lineage: Eukaryota > Metazoa > Chordata > Aves > Procellariiformes > Procellariidae > Fulmarus > Fulmarus glacialis. The sequence goes on along the minus strand of NW_009211829.1, from coordinate 3,063 downwards.
GTGAGATATTTATGCTAATATCTAGGATACTAAAAGAAGGGACATAATTAAGTGCAGAGCACTGAGGCAACAGGAATTATCTCTGCTGAAGAAATTAATTAGGCATGGAATTAATTTCAATATGCAAAAAAAAAAAAGTATTTTGTAGGTTTTAAACTCAGTTTCATTTAGCTCACCAATCAGTGTAGCAAGTTTCAAGCAGCAATAATTACAGTAAATATTCTCTTTGACATCAGAGTAAGCCTGGAGTAAGTCTACTGAATTCACCAGTCAGTGGGGTTTCCCTATAATTATTAATATAACAGAGAACAATAATAATCCCACAGTGTATATGAAAAAAGGCAAGAGAAACACTACGGAGTTAAATGCAGCTCTGAGACCATCTAAGCTATAGATTCTGTATCGCTTGTGAACTGAAAAAGCCGAAGGAGATGCTCCAAATTAGGCTACCAAGAACAGCTTGGGTCTATTCCAAAATTTCCAGTCATGTGCTACAGCCCTATCTTTCGTCCTGTCACTCTCTTAGCCCTCCACCAGCACTCCCAAAGATGTCTTCATAAAAAGATACACAGTTTTCTTACACGATGACTGCAATATGCAGGTTCCTCACTGTTTAATGAGCTTTTGCAGATCCTAAGTGATATCTCTAGTTATTGTACGGGGAGAGAGAGAGCGCGCTAGGTGTTTGCTTCCCCACAAAGTAACAGGCACAGAAGGATGCACAGTGCTACACCATAATGCTTTTAACATCGCTTCAAATCATACGTCAAACTACCCACTGGCAGGAGAACAATGCAACGTATTGAGAGGCAATCCTAGAAACGGCAACGGTCAGCTCTTGTCTCAATATCTACCTCATATAAGTGGAGAAATAACCACCAAAAGCTACTGCCAGAATAGCCTGGGAGGTTGGTGCAGCGAGGAAATTCCACAGCATTTTTTGAGGAAATGGAGTCAGGGAAGAAATGAAATTTAGTAAAACCATGCAAAGGAAGAAAGATTCCTAAAGCAAATCACACTGAAAAATCAGACACTGAACCTCTTTCTCTTGCTCTCAAACTTCTGGAGAAGCTTTCTGAACTCTCATTCAGAAGCTCTACCAACTGTGAAACTATTCACATACACATGAGCACGCAGCAATCAGGCACACAGAAGTACGCATTCACCTCACAGCCAGGGGATGGGCTGCCTGGCTTTTTCCAAGTCTCTGCCTCAGAGAAAGAGGCTGATAGAGATTCTCTCTGTTAGAGAATCACTGTGAGACCCTGGATAGTTTAGTTCTACAATAATTATAACATATTACTACAATATTCATCGTCCCTAGTGCAAGGAGAACTCAATCACACAACTGTGCTGAAACATAGAGATTTCTTCTAGGAAGGTGAACATTACTACTCCTGTGTTACTGGCGGGGCACGTCCTGACCAGAGCTTCTTAATATCTGTTTTTTTCCCCCCTGAAGTATTTATAAAGGAAACATACGTGCCTTTGTCTTTGAGCATCTCGGGGAGATGCTTCTCTCACCTGGAGCTCTTCAGGTCGGAGTATTTGTTTGGAAACTCAAAATTTTTCAGTGCATTTAACAACTGAAAAAAAAATGAAAGGGAGTGTTAAGAGCTCAGTTCCTTACTATCCTGTATGGCTTTTGACTCTTGTAAGCACCTAGGTTAGCTACATTTTTTTTCAGTTCAAAATTGTAATTCTACATTCTCCCAGTTTTTCTTCCAAGGTTCTTGCCCTCATTTAACTTCTGGCCCTTCTTCTTGTCTTCTTTCTTATCCAATATATGCACACACACACATGTGGATGTTAAATGCTGATACGAGCCACAACTCCTTCACAAAGCCCTTGTTCAGAACTACAAGTTTTTGTTCTAATTTTAAGGGTGTTGTGTTTTTTTCCCGCACTGTAATCCTTTCTCTTATTAAAAAAATCACTAATTTCCAGTGCACAGATTATAGTACATAGGGTCAGAAGGCCACTGTTTTTATAGCATACGTCCTGGAAGAATCAGATATTGCTTAGCTGGACTACCAGAAGATACAGCAGCACCAGAGATTTTTCTTGTCTAAGGTCACCAGGTTGGTACTATGGTATCTTTCCAATTCTCAGTCCAAGTGAGCAGTTTTCTGGTTCACTTCAGGCAGAGTGCCAATTAAGCACTCTGAGAATGAAAGGCTGTTAAAGAACTTTTTTTTGTGGAGCATTAATACATGTACAAACCAAATTAAAAGGTTGGTGATTCTCTTATTTCCTGCTCTCTTTCCCAGCACTTCTGTTCATCTCCCCCCCCCTTTTTTTTTGTCCCTTTTCTTTATTGTTCCTCTTTAACTAAAGTCAGCATCCTAATACCTCATTAATCTAAAATTTTCAGGAAAGCCTCACAAAATCCTCAACAGAAGCTTTTCTAGCAATGAAGCAAGTAATTTCATATCACTAAGTTCTAACAGATTGGAGAATTATTTTAAATTTTAGAAGAGAAGTGGTATTTCGCCTCTGCAATATAAAAAATATTAGTGATATGTGCTACATACCCCTGCTGTTCATTCAAAATATTATCCAAACCAACTCCCAAAGCCACCTCCCATGGAATACAACCCAGCAAGTAACACAATAAAACTAAATGTATCCCATTAAGTGCTGAGAAGGGAGGAGTTCGTAACATGCACAGAAGATCTGGACGCTGGGACGGCTTCAGAAAACAGCTTATTAAAGAACCGCCTGCTCTTCTGTCTCCAACTTCTAACCTATCATTCCCCGACCTCGGGGAGTCCAGGACCCCAGACCTTCTCCACTTCTTCTCCCATGTTCCCAAGTAAGAAGGGGTTCACTGCCTAACGGCGTTTCATTGTTTACCTGCAAAAAACAATTTTAAAAAGCCTTCCAAGCAATTCAAGCATTTTAGGGAACATGTAAGGAATCAGCGGGCAGAACATCACAAGCTTGATGCAGCCCGACCATGAGAAGAGCCCCATCTCCAGAGCACAAGCTCCTCCGCGCTCCCCCCTCTCCACCACAGCCAGCGGGTCCGAGGGGAGGCTCGGGGGCCGGAGCGGGGCGCCG
>NW_009211828.1:11927-23573 GCF_000690835.1 Fulmarus glacialis | reverse complement strand
AGCGCCCTCAAAACAAACCGCTCCATAATCTTCCCCGGCACCGAGGTCAGGCTGACCGGCCTGTAGTTCCCCGGATCCTCCTTCTGGCTCTTCTTGTAGATGGGCGTGAGATAATATGACCGTGCTGTTTGCTAGGAGCATAACCCATAACATCCTGATTACACTTCTGCAGTTCTATATGCATTACTAAAATAACTTCATCACAGCTGTTTCAGAGAAGTTTCTGTAATATCAGATTTCTTTGGTCTCTGACTCTTTTTCACTTTTTTCCCATGTGGAGAAGCTGTATGTGTAGTTCAGTGTTCTGACATTGGTGGGTTTGTTTTTCCTTTCCTTTTTAATATAGTATTAAGAGTTTCATTGAAGTAAAGGCAAACAAGTGCAGCATCTGTTCCAAAAGAAGGAATTTGCCAAGAGTACTAGTTCGTATAAGAAATGGATCAGTCACTAAAAAGACTTAACTTTCCACAATCAAAAGTGATTTTTTTCTTTCTAGTAGCAGCTCCTGCTTGACTAACCTGATCTCCTTCTATGACAAGATGACCCACTTAGTGGATGAGGGAAAGGCTGTGGATGTTGTCTACCTAGACTTTAGTAAAGCCCTTGACACCATTTCTCACAGCATTCTCCTGGAGAAACTGGCTGCTCATGGCTTGGGTGGGCGTACTCTTCGCTGGGTAAAACACTGGCTGGATGGCCAGGCCCAAAGAGTTGTGGTGAATGGAGTTAAATCCAGTTGGCGGCCAGTCACAAGGGGTGTTCCCTGGGGCTCAGGTTTGGGGCCAGTTCTGTTTAATATCTTTATCAATGATCTGGATGAGGGGATCGAGTGCACCCCTGGTAAGTTTGCAGATGACACCAAGTTGGGCGTGAGTGTTGATCTGCTTGAGGGTAGGAAGGCTCTGCAGAGGGACCTGGACAGGCTGGATCGATGGGCTGAGGCCAACTGTATGAGATTCAAGAAGGCCAAGTGCCGGGTCCTGCACTTCGGCCACAACAACCCCATGCAATGCTACAGGCTTGGGGAAGAGTGGCTGGAAAGGCTGGAAAGTTGTCTATCAGAAATGGACCTGGGGGTATTGGTCGACAACTGACTGAATGTGAGCTGGCAGTGTGACCAGGTGGCCAAGAAGGCCAATAGCATCCTGACTGTTATCAGAAATAGTGTGGCTGGCAAGAGTAGGGAAGTGATCATGCCCCTGTACTCGGCATTGGTGAGGCCGCACCTTGAATACTGTGTTCAGTTTTGAGCCCCTCACTACAAGAAGGACATTGAGGTGCTGGAGCGTGTCCAAAGAAGGGCAACGAAGCTGGTGAAGGATCTAGAGCACACGTTTTATGAGGAGTGGCTGAGGGAATAGGGGTGGGTTGTTTAGTCTGGAGAAAAGGAGCCTCAGGGGAGACCTTATCACGCCCTACAGCTACCTGAAAGGAGGTTGTAGCGAGGTGGGTGTTGGTCTCTTTTCCCAAGTAACAGGAGATAGGACAAGAAGAAATGGCCTCAAGTTGCACCAGGGGAGGTTCAGATTGGTAATTAGGAAAAATTTCTTCACTGAAAGGGTTATCAAGCATTGGAAAGGCTGCCCAGGGAAGTGGTTGAGTCACCATCCCTGGAGGCATTTAAAAGATGTGTAGATGTGGCACTTAGGGACATGGTTTAGTGGTGTACTTGGCAGTGCTAGGTTAATGGTTGGACTTGATGATCTTAAAGGTCTTTTCCAACCTAAACAATTCTATGACTCTATAATTCTATGATTCAAAGAAATGAACTTCACTCCTATAAACTTGGAGAAAATTACATCAAAGGGGGCTTCTAGCAGAGAGCACTGTGCTGCCAGTCATTAAAAATGAACTTCAGCAGACTCATAGGTGCTGTATACAAATTGATATTACTCTATAGAATTATTTGATCCACAGAGGATGAATATAAGACATGAAAAAGTCATTGCCAATCCTAACATTTCATTTTACTGCATTCATAGCTGTAATCCACCTGCTTCTTATCTACTTATGCATCATTTATGTGTTATTTATTTCAGTCACTTTGGGGAGTTATAAATTTATTACTGCATTCTTATTCTACCTCTGAGAAATAAGATGTGCTTTAATTTGAGAAAAAGCCTATTAGTATATAGTTTTTATTTTGTGCTCCATACCTTTGTTAGTCACAGTAAGGAATTACCCACTGAAGCAGAAAACTAAAGCAATCTCGATTTGTTTTATAATAAATTGGATCAGATTATGCCCAAAGGCCAGAGTAGAAACAGTTTGTTTAATAATAAGGTCAATTCATTAAACATCAGACTATTGTGTTCTCTCCCAGAGTTGCATGTTGATTTCATATAGAGTAATAGTGTTTGCTTCTGTAAGTACATGTTCCTATAAGACACGGAATTAGCATTTTATATACCACCACCAATACTCAAATGAGGGAAAAATACTGCTTCCCTAAAAAAATTAATCTGTGCAACTGTAAGTACCTGTGAATTACTAAGTGACATATTCTGAATTCCAGAGGCGGAAAGGAGAGGGGAAAAGATTGGTGTTGTTTATATCTGTCTTGTGACAGAGCATCAGCTAATACATACAATCTGCAGAACCAATTTGCACCATAATTTTTACTCCCTCTTCAGGTTGCATAGCTTAAAAGTGTGATGGCAAACAGTTCACTGATTTTGAAACCAGGCTTCAGTTGGACATTTTTATACCCCTTTATTATTTACAGTTCATATTTTTTTCATGCACTTTGAAGCAAATTATGGTCACTGCATATGCATGGATAACCAGCAGCACATTCAGCTCCCTACAATTAATCTGAGCCAACCAAGAGTTATTTTCACCTGTATCTGAGAAGTGCCAGGCCTGATATATGGGCTGGACGTAGAAAGTGTTGAAATCCAGTGTTATGTTCTTAGCTCACTGCTGATTTGCTCTAAAAATCAAATGTTCTTCTCAACCTTTATCGAACAGCATTTCACACAATGAGTTTCAGCTTCTTCTGCTGGTCTGCCACATACTAGTCTGACACTTTTTTATGTGAAGAACTGTTTTCATTATGCTCTTTGCAAAGTGCTTTGGAAGAAGCATATAGTATATTTTAAATGTTAAATCTGCTGGATAGTAGTCGCCAGATATGTTACAACAACCTTTTAGAATGACTGTACTAAATGAATGAGGCTCATAACAGCTAGCTACTAGTTACAGTATTTAGAAAAGAAAAAAAATACTAACAAGTATTTACTTGGTGGTGACTAAAGACAGTCAAAGTTCTAAAGCAATGGAATTGTTAATTTCAAACTTTGTTAGAACTCAGAATTTAAAAAAAAAGTTTGTAAAATTCTGTTTTAGAAATAACAGTCCATATGCTGTTTTAAAACCAAAATATACAATCCATGTGAGGCAACCTGAAGCATTTTCTGCCTCCTTCTGCAGTAACAAGCTAGAAGTCCTCATCTCATGGGTTAAGCTCGGATTCTGAAGTATTCTAGGCTCAGGGCAGCAGAAGCAAAAGCAGAGTTTCATGTACAGTCAGTCTTGATATTCTGAACGTCATCTAACCATGACTTATTCCAACAGTCATACAGACTGTGATAGTAAATACGGACAGAGACAGCCAAAGCCTGTGTGAGCCTGCTTTGGTAGTAGCATACCTAGAATCTAACAAAACAAGTATAAATCAGTTACATGAGCAGACATAAAGAGAAGTGAGAGATGGGTTAGGTTAGTGTCTGATAAGAACAGTTTACAAGTTTGTTCTGCCCTCTGGCCTATCTCAACTTAAAAAGAATAAACCAATGCTTGTCTACAAAATCTATGTACTGAATGTTAAAATACCATTTTTAAGAAAACATGGAAGAGCAAACATGTATGCTCCAACAGTTTGACTACACTGATGATAATTACATTTCCATTGTGGAGAAAACTATTTTAAGTAGAATTTTTTCCACCTTTTCAGCAGTTGTGCATGAAATCTTGGCTTTACATACTGTGGAATGAATTGGTTTCAGCACTTTACTACCAGCATTCAACTGGACTGGATTATTTCTCATTCAGCTTTAATTATTTAAAAGTTAGTTGCCTGTCCCAAACTACTTGGCTAGGCTCTTTCTTTAGCCATATAGTAATGCTAAAGAGGTCATTTATCAGCCTAAGATTGATATGAAAATCGGGTGAGGTAAATTGTCCTCGTGAATCACTTATTTTTCTTCATTAATTATAAAGAAGATCTAGATAATACAACAAAACTTGGTGAGATGAGTATGAACCTTTACTGTTGAAGTAAAAAGGAGACATGGGGAAATGGGAACATAGAAGTATATTTCACTATTAGGGAGCAAGCTGATTTAGCTAGATGCTTTTGCAATGGACTTGGAAAAGAGTTTTTGTAAAACAGAAGAATGTCTGTAGGTGGGCAGTAGCACCAATACCAAGCAGAGGAAATATACAGGGATATCTTATTTCAAAACTCCACTCCCCATAAAAGGATAAGATCTCCTTCACAAGTCCAAAAGTGAGGTTAAAGAAAAGCAATTGGAGGAATCTAATTTGAAATATGATTAACTCAAGACGGATTTTCTGGGAATGCAAGCTGCTTCCTTATCTACAAAATCCTTTTCACCCAGATCAGAAAAGAGAAGAAATAACATCACGAAGGGGCTAAAGACACAGTTTAATAAATTAACTGTACAGAAAAATGATGTTCAGAAAACATAGTGAATTAGCCTATCTTGGAGAAGGACTGTGGGAATGCTTTGATAACCAACTGGAGGTCTCATAAAGTAAAAAGGGTTTGAAAAATATCCAGAAATATTTAAAAGGACAGTTTTGTTGCCTATGAACTGTCAGCTGCAGACAAAATCAGAATGCTTCATTTTTCAAACAAGCTATTTTGGCAGAAATATTTCCACTATTAAAAAAGATTATTCACATGATGAAAAAGAGTCATAAACTTCATTTTTTTTCTTTTCTTTTTCTTTTTTTTTTTTTATTACACTTTGGAAAACAATAGATGGGCATGGGTAGTTAGGGAGCATCTGTTTGAGGAGAAAAGAAGGCACCAGCCTGTTTAGAAGCTTCTTCTAATGCAAGAAATTAGCAGGCAGTCCTAAATTGAAAAATATCAGTACCACTTAAAATGAGAAGCAAAAGGTCACAAAAATTACTCAAAATCAATAGCAAGATTCTCATACAGAGAACTTCTGGAAAGAATAAGAATGTATAATGAAGTATCAGGGAAATCTTAAGCTGCAAGCTACTTTTGAAGTTCTAATGAACACTTTTGGAATGTGCAGAGAAGGAAAATTACCCCAAAACAAAATAATGTTTTAATGTAACTTCAGATAATTTAATTAGTATTCTTGGTCAAATTAAATGACTGATCCAGTAACATATATTATGTTTTGCCACAATATGGGAAGGCAAAGCTTCCAAGAAACACTGACATGTCTCAACATGGTGGTTGAAAGTATAGCAAGACATCATGTAGCATGTGAGCAATTGTTTGTTCTAGGTATGCCCCAAAGAAGAAAAATTTTCTTTAAATTTCAAAGTGTGTGACACTCATCTAGAATTCAAATTTACTTTATTAGATCTCTCTAAAAATAACATGGAGTGGAAATAAACACTTTCTAGTAATAATTGCATCCTTTAATACATGGGAAGAAAGTTTTAAAATGAATTTTTCCAAAATAATAGTATCAAGAAACTTCAAAGTCTTAGCTGAGCAAATTGTGACCAGAAGAACATGCTCTAAATGTAACGGAATCAGGCAACAGTACCCATTTTGTAAAGGCAATTACTAGAACAATTTGTAAAATGCATGAAATCAAGCAACAATTTAATAAATCTTACCATGTACAGTCCAGCAGGCAAGAAGAGAGGTATAATAAACCATTAAGAAGTCACTAGGGAGAGTTGTCAAAGGAACAGGAAAAGTGTGGGATAAGGATCTTCCCTTGATTTTGGTGGTCTTACAGACAGCACTTAATATCTCCACTGGATTTTCTTCATTGGAAGTGATTGTGGGGAAACAAAATGAGGCTACTGAAAATGTGATATGTACCAATATGTCATGAAATGCAAGTGTTGAACAGAAATGCGTTTTCTACAAATGTTGAATGAAAAAGATTAAGGACACACGATTGCTGGCAAATACTTGTTCCTCATCAGCATTTATCTGTAATGTAATGGTAGAATGTCTGGGGAATGTGCTTTTGTTTCCCATTGTAAATGAATATCAAAACTTGGTTAGAGTTTATCTGCAACTTTTAGATAGAGGAAAAAATAAACCCAAGTTATAAGCAAAGATCTGAAATGAGGTCAAACAGAATCTAAAGTGTATACAGTAGGACCTTTGAGGGCGGCAGTATAATTAAAAAAGCTATATTTGGTAGGGAAAAAAGATCAAGTTCTGTAACACTGGATGTTAGGCAAGGAGAAGAGGCAAATACTAGGAAAGGAAAGTTGAAAACCTTAAAAGTAACAAAATCCAGGTGGAAAATATATTCTTTTTGAAAGGATGTATTAGTTAAGTCAAGTTTTCCAGAATGAATCCTAAGGGATTATGCTAAATAGAAATGGAATCATAGAATCATGGTATCCTTTAGGTTAGAAAAGACCCTTAAGATCGTTGAGTCCAACCATAAACCTAACACTGCCAAGTCCACCACTAAACCATGTTCCTAAGTGCCGCCTCTACATGTCTATTAAATACCTCCAAGTATGGTGACTCAACCACTGCCCTGGGCAGCCTGTTCCAATGCTTGATAACCCTTTCAGTGAAGAAATTTTTCCTAATAACCACTCTAAACCTCCCCTGGCACAGCTTGAGGCCATTGCCTGTTGTCCTATCTCTTGTTACTTGCGAAAAGAGACCAACACCCACCTCGCTACAACCTCCTTTCAGGTAGCTGTAGGGCGTGATAAGGTCTCCCCTGAGGCTCCTTTTCTCCAGGCTAAACAACCCACCCCAGTTCCCTCAGCCAATCTTCATAAGACTTGTTATCTAGACCCTTCACCAGCTTCCTTGCCCTTCTCTGGACACGCTGCACCACCTCAATGTCCTTCTTGTAGTGAGGGGCCCAAAACTGAACACAGCATTCGAGGTGTGGCCTCACCAGTGCCAAGTACAAAGGAGAATTAGAAGGAAGAATATTGTACAGAAATTAGTCATCATATTCATATATGTTAGTTCAAAGGATATTATATTGTCTATTGATTCTTCTATCATCACTTTAAATTTCAAATTTAGTGTTATTAATTAGTGTTTATAATTATAACAATATTCATAAAATGAATAATTTGGGCATCAGTGAGTTTCTGTATCAAGCTGCTTATTTACTCTTGTGATTTGTCTTATTCAAATGCAAATAATAAATAAAATAAAATCAGAACATTAGACATCCATATCATGGATGTATTTAATCATTGAAGTGGAACTTCTGGTGAAAAGTACTTTCCTAACTGAAAAATTCCAACAAGATATTGAAAGTGAAGATGATCATTTTGCAACTCTTAGAGGACAAAAGTTCTTTGCAAATGATTGAAGCATAAAAAAGTGACTCCTAAATATTTACAGGTTTATGGGGAAAAATACTTTTATCCTAATTAGGAATAAGTAGGACTGCATCCTGTTTCAGGAGAGAACTGAATGAACTTCAGGGTGAAAAATTAAACTGTTTTACCCTCTCTAAATACTTCAGAGAGGAAACTGATACTTATAAATCCTGATTGAAGAACAAGACAGATCTGTTTTGAGGTTGTATACAGGTAACTCTTGTGGATAGTCATTCATATGGAATTTGTAGGTAGTTGGAAATATTAGCCAGATGCAGTAAATATAGAGAGGAAAAAAATGACTGGTGGAGAGCTGACAGACAGTTAGTCAAAACTCCAGACAGACACTCATTATATATATCAATTTACATTTCCTTCGCAACTTCTTTTCCTCCTTCTTTATCTCCTGGCTGAACTTGGAGAGCTAAAGCCATAATTTGTTTTCACACTCTTCTATTGCATACTGTTATAATATCCACAAAGAAATGCAATAGCAAAGGTGTATGCAATGACAATTGGATGTCGTTAATTCAAATTGCTATCATGAGGAGTAACAGCAAGAAGATTAGGGGACCCTGGGAAAGTTTTCATAACTGTACTGTTGTTGAGTACAAGTATCAAAGAGGTCCAGACCATCCTACCAGTCTACTAGACAAGCTGGTGACAGTACACTGTCAAAAGTCTTGCTGAAGGGAAGATAACATTCATTGCTCTCCCCTCATTTACTGAGCTAGTCATTTAATTGTAGATGTCTGTTAGGTTGGTCAAGCATGATTTCCTCTTCATAAATCCACGTTGACTATTCCAAATCACCTTGTCCTTTTAATGTTTGGAAAAAACCTCCAGGATTATTTATTTCATCACCTTCCCAGGAACTGAGGTGAGGCTGACCAGCCTGTAGTTCCCCAGATCCTCCTTCTTGCTCTTCTTGAAGATAGGACTGACATTTGCTTTGTTCTAGTCCTCAGTTGTTCCATGGGATTCTTAGAAGAAAGTCCCTGAACAGGCCAAGGTTTTCTCTTCTGAACTCCAGGGCTGTGATCCTGCTGTTTGCTTCTTCCCTCCCTTCAGGATCCTCAACTCCACCACCTCCCAGTCACGGCAGCAAAGGCTGCCCTCAACCTTCACATCTCAGACTACTCGGATTAAAAGGAAGCTTAGACATGTCCTTTAAAAGTAGAGGAATATTTCAGGTTATTGTGCATCTAACTAGAGGATAACTCAGCATATCTCAAATAAAACTTTTATTCAGTAGCTTTACAATTAATTCATGTACAGTGCCCACAGGTACACTTGTAAATAAATACACATTCACAGTGTCTAAGAAAGCCCAAAAGAGATTTTTGTGAGAAAAGCATTCAATATGCCTCTATTGCCTTAAGGAAGTAGGATATCAATGTTAAGAAATGTACATAAATGGGAAAAAAGTATTAATGGATTGTAGTATTAGTATTTGCTGCCTTTAACAAGCTTTTGATACCTGCTGTGTTCAAACTTACACAAAAACTTTGGAAAAGTTATTACAAAAATGTTGTGCATGATCACAGAGATAGTATTAAACTGAAAGAATGTGAGTTATGCTTTATAAATATAAATAAGGTATTTACTTTTCTTACAAATATCTGACCAAAACTTGTTGCGTATTTCATGTAATAAGACTCCTTGTCTTAGACTGGGCCATTAATTTATATTCCAGATATTCAATACTATGTATCAGAATAATGACCCTGCTCTCTCCCCCTTCAAGTCCTAGATTGAAGCATAAATTTATTTTGATTGAATCTGCTTTCTCTGGATAACATGTGATACCCCTGCAGAAACTATTGTTAGAATTTAGTATAACCTTTAAAGTAATTCTGGAATAATCAGAGATAGACATAGACTACTGCATTAAAGTAAAATCTAATGAAGCCACAGTGGTTGCATTATTATGATGACTAACTGCTAGAGAAACAGGAAGAGACTGCTGTTTTTTTGAACACTAATAGTATTTTCCTCTTAGTGTTTCCAGAAAGGAAGAGGCCACAGCCTTCGTAAAACATGTCCAGTTTGATTTTGTTTAAAAATAAACAAAGACTAGAATAACAAAAATCTGCTACTGGTATTGTCAAGAAATACTTTTTCTGTGTTTCTTTATATACCTAACATTTCTTGAGAAGATTTTTTTTGTCCACTGTGACATACAGTTGTGTCTTTTTGTGATATCTTTATTAATAAGTATTTATTCTCATCCAGTGAGCACAGCTTTATAGTGATCAAAGCCTTCTTAATGATGATGGTGTCAAAAAGAACATTCTGGCAGATGCACTTGACTTATGTCAAGTCAATTCAAGAGGTTTTTCATCCCTTATCTCTGTCATGACTTAAACTGCCCTTGCCCATAGCAGAAATAAGGTTGTCAAACTGAATTTTCAAATTTATCAGTTTAAAGCCTCTTTTTAGGGCATTCAAAGTTATCTGTATTGAATTAATTATACAAACACATAGATCTATGCTTTATCTACAGTCTGAACAGACTGGGAGCAGGTGGAAGAGGTGACTTTCTGACCTGTCTCGGTACATTCGCTGCATCATTCCTAGGAAATAATTGACTTTTTTTTTTTCCCTTTTCTTCTTCTCCAAACACTATATTCTTGGCTGTAAAACTATCAGCTGTGTTTCAACTCACCATTAAGTCTGACAAGGGAAAAAGAGATTAACAAGTATTTCAAAAAAGTTAAAATGCAGTTTTACTTTGAAAAGGCATTCTTTAACAGGAAAAGAAGAAAGAACAGCTTTCGTATCAATTCAGATTCACTAAACTTATTTGAGTAACACAAAACAAAGTCTGAAATCTTTTCCTTTAATTTTTGCGTAAATTAAGGTACATTTCGGAACAATGTATTTTGACATTCCAGCTCCACTGTAAGAGGTCCATGGAGGTTAGACATTGTTATCTCCCACCTGGTATTTCAGTCCAACAAAAAATTCAATCATTGTCCCTCCATGGGGATCAATTCCCTTGAAAACAATCTCTCTGCAACAAGCTGTCGAAACGTAGCTTTTAAATGAACATTATGGAATTTCACACTTCACCAGCTAAATATAGTGAGACTCTAGTGATAACATGACAGAGGATTTGGCATTTTCCTTGGAGATATTTCAACTTTCATTGATTAGTTTTCTTGTTCTTTATTGGTGCTCACCACCCCCCAATAATAAAAAGGTATCATAGACAGAGAATACATTGTTCTAGTAGACTGAATACAACGACCACAAGTAATAAAGTTGTCTGCACTCTACTTTAATTTTTGATGTATGGCATCAGAAATTAGCAATAAGATAACATCATGAGAACAAGGAGAAAAGAGTAATTTCATATCCATTTCCTATTTTCATTCCTGTCCTTGTCTCAGGCCTGAATACATTTTGTCCCCAGTTCTGCCCTTATTATAGTATTACAATTGTCATGAGACTAGATAAACTCTCTGCCATTTTTCTTCTCATTTTAAAGGGGGATCAGTTATTAAATTGCCCATGAAAAAGATTTTAACACATACAGAAAAGCAGGAAAAATTAATTTTTCCAACACAAAACTCTTAAGACCATAAAAACACTTATTCATCTTGATCCGTCAGACGTGAAGGAAATTTAGCACAGGTGAAATGGTGCTGTGGTGGCACCTTTGCCAGCAGGCAGATGCCCACACAGGCTCTCTCTCACTCCCCCTCCTCAACAGGACAGGGGGAAAAAATAGGGTGGAAAAGCTCGTGGGTAGAGATAAAGACATAGAAATGAATTTAAAATTACCATCACAAGCAAAACAGACTCTACTTGGGGAAAATTCATTTAATTTATTGCCAATTAAAATAGAGTAGGGTGGTGAGAAACAAAGACAAAAACTAAAACACCTTCCCCACACACCTGCCTCTTCCAAGGCTCAACTTCACTCCTTCCTTCCCAACTCCTCTTCCTCCCCCCTCAACTCCAAATGGCACAGAGGAGGTGGGGCATTAGGAGTTGCAGTCAACCTATAACAGTTCTTCTCTGCAGCTCCTTCCTCTTCACATTTTTCCCCTGCTCCAGCGTGAGTCCTCCATGAGCTGTAGGGAA
>NW_009211828.1:0-11890 GCF_000690835.1 Fulmarus glacialis | reverse complement strand
GGAAATCTCTGTTCCAGTGCCTGGAGCATCTGCTACCAAATCCTTGCCACCTACACCCAGTGCAGGTGTAAACAACATTCATTTGTTCAACCATTGCTGTAATGTCTCTGGGCACTGTTCTCAGAACTCATACTGACATCCTGGGTTTTGCACCATTCCCAGTGTGTACCCCTGGATACACACTTGTACACCATGATTTAGAATGAGGAAAAGGAACTAGATGCTTTGCCCATAGTTAGGACAATATTGAACATAAGTCATAACATTTACTACTACTCTTTTTTTTTTTTCTTTCCTTTTACTGACACAGTCTAGTCTCATTACCTTGGCTACACTGGTTGAATATGACTTATGAAAACATAAACTCTTTAGGCTAAAAATGACCACATTATCCCGTCGTAAGTGGGGGAGGTAGACATTGCTTGCCTATCATCAGTCTCAGAAGAACATGGGTAACACTTAGGATGACTGCATGCTTTCACTAATGAAACTAGTTCTCTGTGTGATATTGAACGTAGACTTATACCTACAGCTAAGGGCTTACCTTGAGCTGCAAACAGGACCCAGTTTTCCAAAGCCTCAAAAAACAAGTATCTCTGAATTAATTTGATAGCTAGACTGAGCGGACAGTTTCACCAGTTTCATTTCCTTCGTGTGAGAAACATTTACTGCCCTGTTTTGCCAGAACAGATGAACGTTGTAGTGATTACATGACCATCACAGAAGAAGTCAGACACAAAGCATGACGCCAAAACCAGGTCTCATTAGCTGCCAGTTAATGCTATGACTTTGGATTGTCCCAAATATAGAAGCTTAATGGAACTTATTTCAGGGCTATGTTCTGAGGTAGTAAAAAATAAAAATTACCTCTTTACTTCTATACCATTTAGCACATAATAAGGATAATTCATGAAATATTCATAAAAATGATTGCATATTGGAATGTTTTAGTGTGCTAACCTAAGCCAAACTAGCCTTTTTTGAGATATTTTCCACTTAATGGTAGCTTTGAACTTTTACATGTGTTTTTACATGTAGAAAACATTCTTGTATTAAAAGGTTTTAATATTGACCTATAATGACACCAAAATAAAATGGCAAGTATTCAACTCTGGAATTCTTCAGCATTTGCATAGGTTTTGCAGAAGTTCTTACTAATGCAGAACCTCAGATGAGCATTTGTGGTATCTGAATATTTTTTAAAGTGTTCCCTTGACAGTAAGATTTATGCTTTCAAGATAATAAAGTAAGATTATTTAACACTAAAATTATGTAAATATTTTCTTACGGCATTGACAATAAAAGGCAATGATTTAAAAGTAGAGGTGGTTTACTTACAGAGGATGTGAATATATATATTTTTTTCCTTTTAGATTTCATGTTGATACTAAAAAAATGTATTTTTTCCAAAATCTAAATTAAATGCCTCTTTTTTCTCTAGACATTGGGAAGAATTAATGCACTTTCTTTTTAAATCCTCTTCCAAATGTGGAGTCTGTGACCATGTCTGATCTCCTCTGCATCAGACATCTTTAGCTCCCTTCAGTATTTCTGCATGGATAATGTTTGCTAGTCAATATTTCTGCATGGATAATGTTTTCTAAACACCTGATAACTTTAAGTCCTCTTTTCTGGACTCTGCCGTTGGTTCAAATTCTCAAATTATGGTGCCCAAAACTCAATGCAGAATTTCTGTGCAGGATTTACCAGTACCTAGCAGAGCAGAAGGATTTCACATATTACAAACCAAGGTCTCTTGCTATAGCTAGAATACCAGTTTAGAGGGATCCTTCTGACGTCTGTATACAGGTTTTAGTCATACAGGCATACTCTGTGTACCTCCATTAAAGAAAAGGAACTTAATTTGGAGTTTCAAATTTACCCACATCTCTAGTCTTTTTTCCACATTCTATAAAGATCAAATTTTGTTTTGTATTTTACAAGAAAGCTTTTCTAGCAAAATATAAATATCTGCTACTAAGTGTGACTGACTCTTTTTTCCCTTAAAATTGAACTACTACAAATATAAACATTTTTGTAAGCTTGAAATGCTAGGTTTTTTGCATTTGAAATCGTCTCACAAGCAGAAATGATATTTTCAATGTTTTCAGTTTTTAAAATGGAAATAGACTAATAGAAAAAGGGTTGTATATTGTTGAAAGTTGAGTTTCTACTAAAATTACACGACAAAGTTTTCTCCATCATTTCACATTCCTAATTGTATTGTAAAAGTATTCACTAGAGACAAATACTACAAATGTAAATTGTAAAGAGCATCTCTTTATCTGAGAAGAAATATAAGTTCTAATTGACTCTCACTGAAGAGGTTTTTTCCCCTTTTCTATCTCCCCTTTCTTTCCCAAAAATAATGAATAAACCTAGGGAATATTTTTTTTCACAGCTCAATTACACAAAGCACCTCCCTCACAATATTTTCAGAAACAAGTTGAATTTTTATCTAAGTGGGTGAAAAAACTCATCCCAGTCAAGACACTGGAAATTTCTATCAACTATGTCCAAATTTAGAAGATGAGCACAAGGTAAACACTGACAGCAAAGATCACCCATGAGGATATTTAGAAGAAAATCTATCATCTGTAAAACTGAAATGATAACAGCCATTAGCTACCAGGGATGTATTCCTTGTCAATTTTCCAAAGAGAAAATGCATTTACTAAAAAGATAAACTGACTGTCAGGCTAAAAAAAAAAACCAAAACCAAAAAACCCAACCATACCTAAAAGCAAAAAAAAAAAAAAAAAAAGACATTCTTAGCATTGACAAGCTTAGAGACTAAGAAGATTTTAACAGACTACCGTAGTGAAACAGTTTGCAAAGCTATTGTGTACTATGGTCTAACCATCTGTTTATGAAAGGGGGTACTTTTTTATTTTGTACAGTGAAAAAAATTAAACACATTTAAAGTCAGAATGCTTTTGTAAAAAAAAAAAAAAAAAGTTTTGATATCTCCAATACCTAATATAGCAATCAGGACATTTCAAACTGCTCGTTTTCACAAATTTATATATTTCATTGTATAACAAAATTTCTCAGGGAAGGGAAACATTCTCATTTCTGTTAATTGGTACCAGTATAAAACTATTCTGTTGACCAACAATATATTTAATAAAATTGCGTGATGGAACCTATATATATACAGTGAACTCCCATTTAATGCTAATTTCTGCTTTAATTCTCTCTATTCTAATATGCATTAAACACTGGATGAAATAATGGCCATCCCTATCCAAAGTGTTTACCTGAAAACATCTCACTAAACAAATACATTATATATGTGTGTATATGTATATATTTATACAATGTATATATAAAGAAACAATGTTCAGTGCAGCACTGAACTTTATTTCCTTATTTATGCCTGAACATTTATTTAAATTGTGTAAGACAGAAACTGCAACCCACTCCATCAGACATTACACAAAAAAAAGGAATGTTGTCCTTTTCCCAAATTGCTTCCAGTCCACAAATAGTAACAGGCAGATACTTCAAATATCTTGAAGCACAAGACAGATAGGAGGTATTTACAGATCTTGTGATAAATAGTAGTCACAGAGCATCAGCTGGATTGTTTGAAACCTGGATTGATTGACTAAGAAAGCTCCAGGGACTGTGAGATTCCTAAGCAATAACAACACAGAGACAGTTTTTTGAACAAAAACACTGGAGATGGGAATGGAAATTAGTTTTCCTCATAAGAGATACTCCTTTGGGGAGGCGGTGGAGGGAAGTCCTATGTTAGTGCCTGTATTAAATCTCGAAGAACACATTTAATTTCCTCTCACTGAAAACTGAAGCAAAACATTCCCCAAAGCCCATTTTTGGCTAGAAAAGAGCAAGGTGAAGATCTCAAGAGACTTTCAATGAGGCTGAAGTGAAAAGACACATGAGTGTGGCAAGATTTCATTGCTTCAAAAGGTTTTCACAAGTGGCGGGGAGACTGGAATACCTCAGGTAAATGAAGCAGCAAGCAAGTTTTACAAAACTGAATCAGGATATATTAACGAACTAAAACCGAGAAGGTATCATGCTCAGTGACTTCATCTTTTTTAGCTGGTGGGAAAATGGTGCAGCAAATTAGTACCTACCTGAGTATGTAGGTGGATGCGTGTGCACTGTAATAACACAAGAGACTTTAAAGGAAAAATATCATATAAAAGAAGAAAAGTGTAAAAGTTGTTCATTATCAAGGTAATACTGGTAAGACAAGGGTATTTAGTTGTTATATGTTGGAAAAAAAAAGTCTATTAACTTGTAAGGAGCCTTGTAAGAATCTCATTTGTGTTCATGCCCATGTTGCTACATACCCATTTCTACAAGCTTGGAAAAAGCCAGCAAAATCCCTATTGAGAACTAAGACACAAGTGCACAAATGCAGAAGAACTCTGTATTGCATTTGAAAATTGGTTTAAAAAAAACATCTATGGAAACTTGGTGCATGTTCTTTTACGTCTGCACTATGTAGAACAACAAATAAATATTTATTTTAGTGAGGTTTATAAATTTAGAGTGTGGCTGGATCCCACTATCCACAAGGTATGAGCCATCTCTGAATGTGGAGACTGAACAAGGGCAGTTCAGTCTTTCATGTCTGTAAAAAGAGCTACCCATTGAGCCAAATTTCCTCAGCCCCTGGGAGAAAAATCAGCAGGGGTAAGGAATGTGTTGGCTGAAAATGCTTTTAAGAGTTAGTCTGGCAATCAGCTGTGTTTTTAATGTTTGGCTGTACCAAACTGGCCCAACCTATTGCCAGCATAGCTCAACATGCTAATTACAACAGTAGTTTAGAATACAAATGTGTTTCACAGGAGGAAAACAAATGCACATTAAAGAGGAAACTCAAACAACTGTTCATATGTGCTACAAAAAATATAATGTATTTAACCCTGGACCAAAAAGTTCCTGTCAGAGAATACAGTCCAACTGATACGTTTATATGAACACTCAGAGATATTTGAAATGTCAAAAAACATTTAGAGTTGATCGATATTTTGATGACACTGACCCAGATAGACTACAACAGGTATACAGTTTATAAAGAACACCTATTAGCTCTTAGAAAGCTGAAGAACTTGGAGTGTCTTTTACATGCATTTATAATCAGCTTGAAAACAATCCAGGATGGAATATATGTTTATAAACCTTGATGATATCAAGGAATATATAAGTCCCACTGTTATGCTGGAGTTTATCTACTTAGCTGAAACACTAAGTGTCACGGAAGTTATAGGCTCCATTAGAGCAGTACTCAATTCCAATAGTATGCTGTACTATGTTTTAGTAAATTGTATATTTTGTTTCCACATGTCCATTTGAGTGAAGGGTTCAGGAAGAAACTCAGTCTATGGGAAGTTCTAATTTTTTTTTTTTTCAACTTCTCAATCTCTGCCTCCAAACATCTCCAAATGCATGGCCAATTAGAGTTCTTCAAAACAGCATTATTCTCAGTGAGACAATACCTGAACAGTTATTATCATTCTTTCCAGCTGAATCTGACAACTAGCAAACCTCAAATAAGATATGCTTAACTTTAAGCGCGACTGCTAATGTTGAACATGGTATTGGTTCTGCTGATCTAAAGACTATAATATAATGTAATAAACACATGTAAAATGCCGATCACTCCTTACCTCCTTCTTCAAAACAAATCATAGAATACTTAGGGTTGTTCAAAATTCCCACAAATTCTGCACAAATACGGATTTAATATAATTTTATAACTAATTACTAAATTAAATGTCAAAGTCAATATGTTGAGACTAAATTAGAGAATTACATTCATTCACTTGAATATTGAAATAAAATTCTAATTGGTTACATATTTTCAAGTTTTCAATGTGCCACAGTTTTTTTGTGCTAATTAGAGCTGTGCGTATAATGGGGCAAAAAATGCATGTTATCTGTTGCCAAAACATAACCTTCATTAATCTGTCTCACTTGATTATTTATGTAGAAGGAAATTTAATAAGTCAAAATACTAATTTTTCATTTTGAATTCTTTCTTTAACCGGGCTTAAAAAAACATAGCTCAAATCTGAAGCTAAGCAATTTGCTTAATTCAATGGCATTTCAGATTTTTTGTAATTGCCCACACAGAGAAAAACTGTTATTTACACAGTTTTATTGGAAATGTTAAGCGCAAAATAGAATTTTAAAATGTATTTTGTGTGTTGACACAATAAAGCTAAAATTTCAGCTAGAAAGGGAACATAATTTTCGCTGTACATGTAGAAAGATAGAAGAAGTCTAAAATGATCAGCAGAAAAATCTTTTACAATGTGATTTAAATCATCATTACTAGATTCAAGAGTCATCAACTTCATGAGTTACAATCAAATGAATTCCTAGCCATGTTAAATCAGATGCAGGAAGAATATCACAAAGAAAATAATAATCCAAGTTTTCCTGTCTCTTTAGGTCTCAGAAGGACAAGACTGCATTATTCACCTCTCAGCATTAGTATAGAGCTTGGTTATGTTGTGTGGGTTTTTTTGGTTTTGTTTTTTTAAATTATTTTCTTGCACATTAAACATGTAATAATAACTGGAAAATATTATTGCAACAAGGGGAGATACTTTAGCAAATTCCATTACCACAGAGCTACACAACTTTGTCCTAATACACATGTTGCCCTAGAAAGCACCTGTAGAAATTTGAACTTCACTTGATATCCTTTGAAGCCCAGTGGCCTGACACAATTTAGTAAAGCAAAATTTCATACAGCAAATTTACTTCCCAAGTGCAACAATTCAAGTGCACTTCCTGCTTGATGTTAACCAACAAAATTAGAACATGAGAAAACAAAAAATCTTTCTTGCAACACACAAGAAATTAAGTTTAACAAAAGTTTGGACAAGATTTTATCTGAAAGTTTATCTCAAGTTATAACATTAAAAAAGTCATAGAATCATAGAATCATAGAATCATTAAGGTTGGAAAAGACCTCTAAGATCATCAAGTCCAACCGTTAACCCAACACCACCATGCCCACTAAACCATATCCCTAAGCGCCTCATCTACACGTCTTTTAAATACTTCCAGGGATGGCGACTCCACCACTTCCCTGGGCAGCCTGTTCCAAGGCCTGACCACTCTTTCAGTAAAGAAGTTTTTCCTAATGTCCAGTCTAAACCTCCCCTGGCGCAACTTGAGGCCATTTCCTCTCGTCCTATCGCTTGTTACTTGGGAGAAGAGACCAACCCCCACCTCGCTACAACCTCCTTTCAGGTAGTTGTAGAGCGCGATGAGGTCTCCCTTCAGCCTCCTCTTCTCCAGGCTAAACAGCCCCAGTTCCCTCAGCCACTCCTCCTAAGACTTGTGCTCTAGACCCTTCACCAGCTTCGTTGCCCTTCTCTGGACACACTCCAGCACCTCAGTGTCCTTCCTGTAGTGAGGGGCCCAAAACTGAACACAGGATTTGAGGTGCGGCCTCACCAGGGCCGAGTACAGGGGCACGATACCTCCTCCTGCTGGCCACACTATTTCTGATACAGGCCAGGAGGCCATTGGCCTTCTTGGCCCCCTGGGCACACTGCCAGCTCATGTTCAGCCGGCTGTCAACCAGCACCCCCAGGTCCTTTTCCCTTTCATAAGCTAATATTAAAGCTCTTACTTGTATGGAAACTTATGGCATAGCATTTTTTTCAAAGATATAACCTTAATGTAGAATTATAGCTGTTACATTATTTTAAAAAACTGTAGATCTATGGATTATGAGAACAGCATAATTTCATCTTGTAATTTCATTCAAATGTCATTCCTAATAAAATCTCGCATGTGAGGATAAAATACCTTCTAGGATTTGAGGAATGCAGTCTTACAGTGTTTTAATTCAGAGATCATATCTAAAGGTTAAAATGATCTAATATATTATACTGAATTTCTCATGCTGAATGTTATCATGTCGGTCATAAATATTACTTGCAAAGAAAAAGAAAAAAAAATCCCATTTTATTTGTTGACTATCAGGTAAGTATGGAAGCATGAAGAAAAAGTTAGTTCTCATTTTATTATATTCTATTTAATACTTAACTTTTTTTACAGTAACATTTCAGAAAATAACTTCATAAGGTTTACAATTATTATAATTTCTTTATATTTCAGAGTCTGCTATTATAAGTAAGATGCTTGCTTTTCAGTTTTGCAGGGGAAAGGGGATTCTTTTTTGAGTAAAACCTGCAAGATAAGGGCTCACATGGTCATCTATGTAGCTAACTGTTTAAAAAGAGATTTTTTTTTTTCTCTTAAACACATGCTTGAATGAAAGGCACAGTGCTAAAAATGGCTAATTTATATTAATGATCAGTCAATATTGGCATGTAGCAAAAGGGGACGAAAAAACAGTAAGAAAGGTTAAAAGAAGAGAAAAACAAAGCAGTAATAAAGTTTAAAAAATCAAATAAGACGAAATCAGTGCATCTCGATGATTTAACTGAAATGAAATAAGGAAAATGCTAAGACACGTTTCTTGCATCAACTGGTTTCAGATGGAAAATAATCACACTTCTAAAAGCAAGTAGGATTGCACCCTGCCAAAGTTCCTGAAGCTGTGCCTTGTGATTCATGCTCTCACAGCAAGCTGTCCTAAGCTATGATCCCTTTCATGTGGTGTTTTACACGGTGCAGCTTTATCTGTTTGGGCAAATACCTGCGGCTATGCCTAGAGCAGTGCCCTAAGCGGTGGTGGGGCCTGGGCACCTCTGCTCAACTGGCTGTACTGCTAAACTCTTGTTGCAGATGTAACGATAGAAATCTGTCATGCTTTTGGGCAATGCCAGCTGGCACCCTCCCAGACAAATCATGAGCAAGTTTGGGGGGTGAGTGCAGGTCAGGGATCATTCCTAAAAGGTTGAATGCAGTTGTCTCATTTCAGAGGCTGGGTCAGTTTAATCCTATAGTCACAACCAGACTCTGCCAGTTGGCATGAGCAACAGAGAAGAGGCTCTTTTCTATATTGTTTACTATTATAGATATAATACATTTTCCCTGTACACAGCATTAGGGTTTCTGAAAAGCACTGGAGTAGTAAAGTCATTTGGTTTGTTTGTAATATTTCCAATAATGAAATCTTAACAAGCTCACCCTGAGTTTTTTCTGCACTTAGGGGAAAACTAACTGTCTCACAGGGTACCATGAACATGATATATAATTCATGCAGATTACATGTTTCTGTAAGAACCAAGTTAACTGGGACTGTATTCCTAGTTTCAACATCTCTTCTCCAAAAACAAAATCATAATTTAGCTTCAGGGACATCATTGAAAAAGCAGGGAAAAATTAAATTGATGTGGAAATATCATCTTTTCTTTCAGTGAAAATCAAAAAGGGCTAAAGCCCCAAGTACTCAAAGTGGAGAATTTCAGCATTTCCATATTAGCAATTCATTACTCCAAACAATGTGCAAATCAAGAACTATTCACTAAAGGCATCTATGAAGAATTTAAAACAGTAAGTAAGTCCAAGCTTTTTGCAATTTGAGAAAGCACAGGTCATGGTAAAAAGAGGTTAATTTGTTAGGTGCCTAGGTATAATTTACTATAGAAGGCAGAGTTCTAACCTAACAATATTTTAAAGAATTTTAGAACAAGGGAGATATCTATAGAGCTGTTTTACTTAAGACTCTGAAATTTATTCTTAAATGCCTCCTAGTTTACAGGAGAAAGCATTACAAACTGCCTCTAACTGCTGTAGATCAACTCGTATAAAAGAGTCCTTATTCTATGAATTTAGAGCACCTTTCACAACTCAGTGTTAACCCAGGATGAGGGCCTCTTAGAGCTATCGGAAAGATCATGGTATCATGGACATCCCTTGAAGATTAGCTTCTTCCTCCGTGTTTTAACTTACATTTGCACCACCATTTTCTTCATTTTCAAATATATTAGTAAGCTTCCATGCAATTTTTTCCTCATTGTATTTCCTGTTTTATTATTGTCCCTGCGTATTTTTTATGTTTGTGTGTATGTTTATATCTATATACTCTCTAACACAGTGCAAATAAAAAGAAGTCTATTGCAGAAAAATATGAAACATCATTTTTCACTGTAATGTTATATTTAAGGTGTTGACATAAAACTTTATAAATGCAGCTACTATTTTATAGCAAGATGTATAAAGAATATGTGTCATGAACAGATTTGACTCAAAGAAAGTTAACCGCCTCCTGACTTCACTGAAGTTTAGAGGAGAAAGATAATACTGCTTTGCTGAGATAATACATATTATTCAAAGATGTGTAACCGTTTTTACAGACAACAAAAATCTTTTTGTTTTGGAAGATAACAAGGAAAGTGGTTTTATTTGAACTCCAGCTAATTTTGTTACAACATAAAAAGTCTGATCCACTGAGAATTTTCTATCCAAAATGGTGACTTCAATTATCACTGTAGAAATGAAGTGACATTCAAAGTTGATATATGGCAAACCCACATCTGTCAGTCTTTATTTGAATGTCAATAATACACATTATTCCAATGAGAGGAGACCCTGCCTGAGGAATGAAATTTCTAAGCCTGTCAGAAGACAATTTCTTTTACAGTGAATGGAAAATCATTTACCCATGTTTAAGGTTTTCTATCTGTAGTATTTCAGGTATAACAGCTGGGTTTAGTGGAATGCTTTATTTTTTTCTATTGCTAATGGAGTGTAGAAATGTTAAGGAACAAATCACACAAAAGGAAAGGGGAACAAAGAGGTAAGGAATCATAACTGCAGTAGTTCATCATAACTGTAGTAGTTCATACCAGTTCCTTTGCAACTGAAACTGATTTAAAAACCTCTGCATAAGGAAGAGAAAGAACCCACAAGAAATCTTTTAAGTATGCTGAACTTCACTGGACTTAAGGCAAATGCCCAGTTAACAAAATCCTAAATGTTAAGCAATTTGCATGTAGGGTTTGTAATTTTGTACTTTTTATCTAAAAGACTAAAAAATATCCCCTTCTTAGACCCAGATGTTTCTGAAACAGCTTATGTTCATGGCTAAGCTGAGTTGTTGAGTCAATCATCATGTCTCCCTGCCATCTTTTGCAAAGAAAAACTAATTCTGACACTTGGTGAGGTGGACAGACTCAAGAAAGACCATGCTCGGAGCTGCAGTATTCAGAGTCCCACTGGCCAGGCAGGAGGATAAGAAAACAAATCAGTCTCTTCTTCCTTTCTTCTTTATCTTTCTTCTATTTAACAACATAAATCTTTGCTCTTGCAGCTGTAGTACAGCAAGCATGATTTTAAGAGACTATAGCTCTCATTAGGCTCCCCAGTTTTCATACCAAAAAAGGTATCTTATGGGTCAAATGGCAGAGACTGAGCAAGACTTCCACCTTTCTCATAGAAATAGAGTCAGTTTGAATAAACTTCATACATTTAAGCTAATATCTGTGGAGAAAACAACCATAAGTGCCACGTTTGCCAAGACTGGAGGGATTCTGAAGGTGAATTTTATGCTGCTCCAGTTATTATTATTACTATTATCACTATTATAATTCTTTACATCTTTCACTGTTCTTTATAAGAAGCAGGCATTCTATTTGTCCTTTTCAGTTTCCAACTTTTCTACTTGGTCATATGTTTGAATATATGGTCACATTAAATAAATATTTTAGAATGTACCTTTTCCCATTCAAAAATGCTGGATAAAAAGAATTAGTTTAAAATTTCTATTACATACTTTTGTACTCCTCTCTCACAGATATAACAAATTTGTTCTGTGAAGTTGTTGCATGACTAAATCCAAGTCAAGAAATTGTGAAACAAAAGACTTGAAATGCATCTGAAATGCAGGTTTTAGAACAACCTTATCCAAAGCCACTGTCTTTTTTTCCCTTTTTTCTCTCTTCACCCTGCCCCTACCGCCCCGCCCCCCACTCCCACC
>NW_009211827.1:150838-171739 GCF_000690835.1 Fulmarus glacialis | reverse complement strand
TTTTATTTTATTTCATTTCATTTCATTTCCTTTCATTTTAATTCTTGCCTATTTTTCCCATTTGCAGCATAGCCTCTGCATAAGCATGCCTTTCTTTCATGAGATACAAAAGGCCCTTCAGCTGGAGTCTTTCAATATGACAAAAGATAGTGTCTTTTTACTGCCCATATAGCATCTGTCTAGTTTGTTGGAGACCTGACTCTCCACAGGAACAGTTTAACATTGTTGGGAAGAGTTGGCTGCACTCATTTCACTTCTAAAACAAACACAAAACACCACCTAAGTCTGTTATATTTCTGCCTAGGTGACAGTTTCTTGTAGAGTTCACAGTTAGAGAGAGCTCAAAAGGATCAGCTTTGCCTCTGCTTTCTGGCACTGTGAAAGTCTTGCGTTTTCTGCGTTGCCTTTTTATGCCTTATGAGCAGCAACTTTGTTCTGGATTAATCTGTTAATCTGGATTTGCTACAGAAAACACACATGTTAGCTGGCATATTTTGTACCAAAACGTCAGGGAGGGTCCACTGCTCTTGCTACAGTCACAGAGGAGCAAAAGGCAGATTTTTGCTGTTACGGCTAGTGAGTGAAAAGCCAAAATTGGTGTATTAGTACTCTTGTGGGGGAACCTGGGTGCAAATCCCGAGTATTACCAGTCTGTGGGATTCCGGGTGCAAATCCCAGAAAGAGGGAGCTGCAGTCAGTGCAACTCTGGGCAGCGGCTATAGCTGCGAGAAAGAAAAGTGCTCTCTACCACTAAAGCAGGCGGATTTTCAGCTCCTCACGCTGCAATTGGATGCAAAGAGCTCTTCTGGCAGCAAAATGTAGAGCGAGCTTAATGGCCATATGTCTGTTAAACATAAATTTGAACTTTATGTTTACCCAACAGTTATAAATGTTTCAACCACTCCGG
Source organism: Fulmarus glacialis (assembly GCF_000690835.1). Lineage (NCBI taxonomy): Eukaryota > Metazoa > Chordata > Aves > Procellariiformes > Procellariidae > Fulmarus > Fulmarus glacialis. The sequence continues at coordinate 170,832 of NW_009211827.1, read as the reverse complement.
CACTGTCTCTGTACCATGAATCCTCTAGAGCAGTACCTTGAACCTCCCTCAGGAAAACACTGGTGTTAATAGTGCTGCAAAAATAGGTCAACCTCAGAAATGCTTCAATCCTTATAAAGGAGAAAAAAACTATTTTCCCTTAGCCTGAAGCTGTCTGGACAATGTTTCTTGCCTTCGGAAATACCTTCAGAAAATAGCATATGCTATAGTGTTGTAATGCTATAGTGTCTCATACCTTGAGTTTTTTTCCTATCTAGCTATCTAAAAAGGAAAAAAAAAAAAAAAAGGAAAAAAACATAACCCAGGTGCATATCAGACTTCTAGGTTGAGAAATGACTTTCACTATCAAACTGATAAGGATTTTAAAGGTGTTCTTAGCCCTGTAATTAAGATCTTGGTTTGAAACTAAGTAGATCTGAGTCCAAAGCCTGCCCCTTGCAATAGGTTTCTTGCTATGCTTGATCAAATATTTGTAATAGTATTTCTGAAGTGCTCAGCAGTGACCTAACAGTACTCCCTTTGAAGCCCAGGGGAATTTTTCCATTTACATCAGTGAGAGCAGAATTTAGAAAAAAAAATGAAATCTTTTGAAAACAGTGTGAAATTCTTCATCCTTTGTTCATTTCTGGAGGGTCTTTCCTTCCTCCACTGTTTATTTATTTTGTCTTTTTATGTGGTCAGTCCTCAGTGTCTTTTCTGCCCCTTTGTATATTTATATAGTATCAAGTGTAGTGAGCTTTGACACTGGTTGATGCTGAGGAGATACTACAGCAACAAAACCAATAACAACAACAATAATAAATGTCCATGGTCAGGAATATTGCCCATGATTTGAGAGTCTTCCTATTATGTTACACACACATTGAGAGCTGCTTTTATTTCAAAATGTCTCCTGACATGAAGAAAAACAAAGCTAGAAATTAGCCAAGCCCTGCCTGGGAAGCCACCTGCAGAGAGTCCTGTGGCAACTAGTCGTGAAATGAATGGGATGTCCTGGATTGATGTGGAGTAGATAGACCTGGTCTGTGGATGACTGGGAAAACAGCAGGAAATTCTCCAGTTGTGCAAGGCAAAAAGCAGCTCCACCTCTTTGTGCTTCAGGCTCATGGCTATGCCTGACTGCACATGGAAGGAATTTGCATTGCCAACAAGAGCTGATCAATAGGAGCTGTCTGGGAAAGTGGCTTGTTACTTTTAGACAAGCAAGGGGTGGCAATGAGAACCGAGTGGTCTGGGTTCGTAGGGAACTGTAATGGGTTGCTTTGTTTTGACATAACTGTAATGGCCTTTCATGTGCAGCTGTATGTAGATAAGACAATGCCAGGATAATACTGGACATTCAGATGCAAATGAATTGTATATGTAACTGTATATTGTGTTATTTTTTCTTACGAGGATTTTTGGAAGATTTTTTCCCTAAGAACTACGCTACCAGACATGTAACCTAGCTTGCAACTAAGCTTCTCCAAAAGCATATTCTTATTTTCAGATTCTCTGACTCTGATTACCAAAGATAAAGTGTTAGCAATGAGTCTCTTTATCAAATAAGACATTTCCAACTCTCATTCCCCTTTGTGAAGGGCAAAGACTCTGGCTGATGGGGAAAGGAGGACGTTCTGCATGGTAGAGGTGGGTTTTCATATTCACACAATCTGAATAACTTGTTTGCTTCACTGAGAGGCTTGGGAGAGGGCATGGTGGGAAGGATGGGGAATGAGAGTGGTGGACAGATGCCTACAAGGATATAGTAATGTCTCAGATTTGCGGCAATGAAGCCATAGGCACTGTAAGAGGATGAATAGAAGAGAGCAGGGTTAAGATTAGCAGGGGAGATGAAATCAAAGCTGTGCCACAATAGCAGGAAAAAACTGAAAGCTTCTCAACATGTTACCTCAGGCTTTGTATATGTCTAATGATGATTTCTTTCCATCAGCTCATGCTGCTTGCTGCAATACTTAATGTAAAAGACCACAGGGCTAATGCGTCTTAAAGTTACAGTTTTGCAAAGATGGGAATAGGTACGAGTTCCTCCTTTCTGTTTTCCCATACATCCATAGATGCATGTCCTGATAATCTCAGGAATGAGTCATAATTAAGATTTGGTTCTTAGAGAATGACTGGAAAATACTGAGCACACTCAGCCTTCACCTGTGGCGAACTAAACAGACAACACTGTAAAGGAGTAACCCAGAGACTGGCTGGTGCTGCTGTGAACTATCAGTAGAGTGGGTAATGCTTTAAAATTAGGGCTATAAAATAAATACTGTTGAGGACTGTAGGAAAAAACTGCACCAAAGTAGCATCAAAGGTGTAAAGTGAAACACTCAGAAGTCATGAAATCTTTTTTTACTCTATTTCCTTGTGCCCTTGATGCTTGATACAATCCTGTAACTTTGCCAAGGCATCCTTACCATAGCTGAGACAAGATGCAAAGCTAAAGTATCTCCAGCAGTTGTGTTATGGGTTTCCTCTCTGGTCCCTCATGTGCAATAGAAAAAGCAACCTGTTCTAGCTGACAAAAAATGCCTGGGTATATGGAGTTTCTGGCAGTTAGACAGTTTTTATTCCTCAGAGGATTTCCTACCCCAGGGGTTGTCTCAAGCAGACACCTATCTACTGTGGCTGACAGTGCAAGTTGTCCCATCATCCACAACCCTCAGAGACTTTGAAGGTTTCTTTTTTTCCAGGATTGTTGTTCCTTCCACAGGTGGGAGCACGGATTGGTCACAAATTCAGGTTTTATTTCAAACAAGAAAACATGAAATAAAATAAATCCTTCTCATCGCCACAGTCCCATGAGTGCACTGCAAGGCTCCACCTGGCAGCGCACCTTTCCTGAAGGAGCTCTGTCAAGGCACTATTTTGAAACAAGGGAATAAAGGGGTATTTTGCCAGAATAAGGCTATCCATACATGACTTCCTAGCCTGCATTTTACACTTGCCTCCCTGTGGTGCTGAAGGTGCCCAAGAACTTGACTCAAACCCAGTGTCAACCGTTCCCTTTATTTCAAGGTCACCACTGATCTGGTCAACACCTGTAATATGTGGGGACCTGAAGGATATCTGAATCTGACTTTCTGTTTCAGCTGTTTTGTATAGCTTTAGGTCTTCTCTCTCAAGAGGGCTTGAAGAAGATGGAGGGAGGCTCAACACAATTACTATTAATTCCTTTACTGTTCCCAGTTTTTACTCTTTTCTTTTGTTTGATCTGATCATTTCACTTCAGGCTTTATTCTCCTCTCACCAGTAGTGATTCAAAGCAGGAACAATTACTTTGACGTCACCTACCAGACTTTTTTTTTCATTTGTCCCAGTTTTACTCCATTGTTTTTGAGAGGCTTGGAGTCTATCCTTTTAGTGTTTAACTTCTAAATACCCCTGTGATATCCTTTATATAAATATCACTGATGAACAATCTGGAGCACATTTTTAAATGGAAAATTTTATTCAAAACAAGCTTCTCCTTGTTGGGAATAAAGAGGTTGAATCATGATTACAGCCTTACTAAGGAAACCACCAGGCATGTTTTTCAGCAAATAATTCACCCAGTTGATCGGACAGGACAGAGAAGCCATTTCTGTGTCTTCTCTTCCCACCTTTGTTCCCCATGACAAAACACAGTCACTGTTGACGCTGCAGCCCAGATCTCAACCCCCTCTGATGACTGAGCATTTTGGTGTCCAGCAAACGTACATGTCAACACACTACATGGCCTCCGGTCTGCAATACAGCCCTGCTGTGGAGGGAACGACTCACAGTGTGTTGTTTGCTCTGTTTTTGGGGCCAGCTCCTTTCTGATAGTGCAGGGGCAGAGAGATTGATGGCTCTTGTTTTGGCATGCATGAGTCCACAGCATGCTCCTTGTCTTGTTTCCTACAGGATGCAGGGACTTCGCAGGTCTCTGAACAGAGAGAGTGTGCTGAGACTCATCTGTTTTGTGTCCTGTCACCCAAATCGAATCAGTCAGGTGCCCGTGAAGGTTCTTCGTGACAGTTCCTGCATACCAACAGCATTGCTTGTTACACTTGTTGGTGGCCCAGGGACCAGGTCTGGGTGATGAAACAAGAGACACATTGTTTTACTCTTGCAGAGCCTTTGCTAGGGTAGAGGAAGGTGCCAAGGTTCTTCCTCACTTACACCCCCTGTGCCAGGGTGAGCACAGTGAGTTATTTGCCAGTTTCTGAGGTAGCTTTCCTGATGTAAATGGGCAAAATATGAAATGGAGGTACAAAGCCCTACTTTGCATCACGGTTCATCTCCTGAGATGGTGCCCAGAAGGTTAAAAGCAGTAAGAGCTTGCCTAACATGAAAAGAGACCTTAATTCAGATAGTGACAGCATCTGAGGCTAAATGGAGAGGGAACAAGCATTGCTTGAGTAGTGTTGTAGGGTCATGATAGTTTTGTCAATATATTCTGCAAGTTGGCAAAAGGAAGCTAATGTAAGCTGTAAGAAACAGCATGTTATTCCTCAATAACACACGATATTCCACAATAACATGTGACCATCCTAGCACAGAGACCTGGACTTGAAGGCACCTGCTACAGCAAAAGGTAATTTTAGCCACGGAACAGCCTCTTGAGGAGAATACCCAGAGCTCACCACCTTCTCCACGGCACCCAGGGACAGCCAGGTGGAGCTGGCTGTCTCTGTAGGAATAAATGAAACAGGCCAGAGCCTGCTCTGGCCCTGAGGAGAACTGGCACCACATGGAACGTATCTGCATGCCTAGACTCCAAAATACGGTGTCCTCTTCGGTAGAGCTCATTGGGAACAGACTGTTTGGGTGCAACCTCACCCATGCTGTCCCCCAAACTGCACTGAAGCATGTCTGGGACAGCATCATTTGGATCAAACAGCAGTTAAACAGCATGGGTGATTTTAAGGCTTGATCCTGTATAGTTCAGTGGTATGTATATAGCTGCTGTGACCCAGCTAGTCTGAAAAGTACATAAAGCTGATCTAAGAGTTCAACACAGTACCCTGTGTAATGAAAAACACGCCAGTCTTGATTATTTCTCTTGAACAAGAATCAGCACTAAACGGATCCTTCACAGTTCCTCTTTGGAGTAACCTGCCACGCGTCAAAAGTAACCCACAGACAGGCTCTAATTGTAAATAGAGTCCACATCCCCACCAACATTGTGTTGCATGGCTGGCTGCCAAAACCAGGCTAATGTAATTAAAAGAAAATTGCATCTCTGTGGGTTTTCACTTCCTTGGCCACAGCAGGTGCCTGTACTGGGTGGTAAAATGCAACTGCAGCTGCTACAGCTGTTAGTCTGGCACCAAAGCAAGAGTCCAGTTAAAACCCAGGAAGGGTATACTATGTTCAACTTGTAAACCCTAGACAGCAGCTTGCCATCATTTCATTCCAGGGCATTTATTGAAATTAGCATGTGGTGGTTGAGGGCATTGCTGGTTTTTGTGTAGGTTTCTTTTTTTTTTTTCCTTTTTTTTTTTTTTTTTTTTTGAAGAGTAGAAGGGGATTGTTTTGGGGTTTCTGTTTTAAATCACTATCTGAGGAAATTACCCAAGCCAAAGATGCTGCCAACCATTCTCGCTATAGAGATGGCTCTTGGTGCAGGGTGAGGTAATGAATGACACATGTGAAGAGCACCCGCTTAGAAAATACTGGGCCCACTGACAACAGTCAGGCATTTGGTGTAATTAGAAAACAGCTTGCAGAGCTAAATGGATCGTCTGAGTCACCTTTAGACAGCCAAGTGCCAAAGCACTGTCTACAGTGTAATTTGCTGGTCAATATTTTTCACAAAAGGTTCCCCCTCGGTGCTGCCTCCGATGCCTTTGTTCGCTGATTATAACTGTTCGTGAGCTGCAGTAGCCTGGCAGCTTCTTTGGCATCCAGTGATTTGCTCTGAGAAACTTCTAAATCCATAGCAGAGCTCCTGGTTTCCTTTCAAAGTGTCATTCACTGGGGTGACGAGGGGCAGAAACGGAGCTCTGTGGCAGAAAGAACCTTCTAAAGACCTTTAATGTTGTAAGTAACTGAGATTATATAGAAAGAGAGGGAAGGAGAGAGAACTGGTCTATCGACAGTGCTGGAATAAAGCCAGTTTTAAAGCATAATTTCCCTTTGAATAAAGAAGCTTTTACCCTCTACACCCTGCACTTCCACAGCAATTGAATCAACAGTTGCCATTATAAGGCAGCAGCTTTTTTTTCCATAATCAGTGCAGAGATAGTTTTTAATACTTAGCATTATAAAGTATCTCACCTGTGTCATTCTGATGTATTGGTTCAGCTTGCCTGTGAGCTACAGCCTGGGAGATAAGTGGAATAAAAAGATAGTGGTCAGGTCATTGGCCATGACAGCTCAGTTTCTGTGCAGAAAAAAGCTGACCAGAAATGGAGGAAGAGCAGTCAGAAGAACAGCAATAGGAAATGAGGGCTCTGCTGACCTCCATTCTGCTCTTGCACAGAGGAAGAGCTGAAATGTCCTTTCCATCAAAATAAGAAGAAGAGAGAGTAATGCTGTGCATGAGCAAAGCCAGGGGATAGAGGAACCTTCAGCAGTTGCAACAGCTGTGTCCATCAGGAGTTGGCTTCATGGACAAGTCCTTTTTTGTAACTATATTAAAAAGATGACTGGCTTTGGGTTGGAAAGAAGATAATAAAACTGCTCCATATGAAATGAGAAGCTCATATGTTGTTGTGGTCATAACACTGATTGCATTATAGGGGCAGTTTTCACTGAAGAAGTAGATTGGTTCCTCTGAAGAGCATACTCTTTCAGGGATTTGTGTCCCACCGTGTTTATCAGAACAACTCTGTTTATTCTAGGGGCTGCCACTGAAATCTCACACGCTTTCCCTGGTTGAGTCCTTCTGCATGCCTCTTGCACAGACAAAGCCCCAGTTCTTGCTCTGTTCCCTCCAGAGGGTTTCTGGAGAACCACCTTGGCCATCCCAGTGAGGGATTTAAAGTTAAGCCTCTGCCTCCTTCATTCTTTCTTTTAGACTTGAGACTGGAAAACAAACAGAACTCCTTTCCTAATTTTTGAGTCCTCATCAAAACATGACATCATGAGGAATAGTCAAGCGAGTAACCGTGCCACAGTGTGCGAAAGCCTCATATATACCTGGTCAAAAATAGACACACAAAACCGGACTCTGATGCCATAATCTAACAGTATTTCAGGGCAGGGAAACCATGTGAAAATCTAGTCAGATTTTATCCATGCCACAGAGACAGGTGGGCTCCACCCAGTTGCCTAAACATATATGTTGTGCCATCTGAAATCTCCAAGTGCATCCAAGACCACCATTTAAGGTTGACCCAAGACCTCTGGTAGAAGTATGCATGTAGAGGGGCACCTGGAGATCAGGCAGGACCTTTAGGACATCTTACATGGTTCTAAGTTCCTTATGTTTATGCAACCTTTTACTAACTCTAATATTTGGGCTTAAAACCCAGAAGTTAGGAAAAAGTTAAAAAAAGAAACAAGGGAGATTAACGTACTATCAATTGCCTGAGGTCTCACTTTGGTGCTATACAGTTTGAGCATTGGCTTCCTGAGCTTCTATTTCCCTGGATTGTTTGGGCAAAATATTGTATTATTTCAACTTGGAAAATGGTTTCTAAAGAATTATGCTACTGAGTGGCCATATTTACTGTTGAGACCCACATTCTCAAAGCTAAATCTCTAGATGTAATGTTGTTTTGAGTCTCTCCATCTCTGTAAACACCCACCTCTTCTTGAAAGCCATTAGGGCATCGCAGGTGGGTCTTAAATAATGCAGAAGGGAGTGTTGTTTGCTTAATTTTGTTTTTCAGTTGTCTCAGAAACATTGGCTTTGTGCAAAAGAAAATCCTGTAGCTTTTGCTTTTTTACTTACAAAGGCTAGCATTTAATCTTAAGGACTATTTACACACTGCTTGCAGTTTGTACATACGCACTGTGTGCTGAGCAAAACCCGTGAAAGGTGTAATCTGACAGCACAGAGACCAGGTGAAAATCTTCAAGCAAAACAGCTGAGGCAACTGAAACAATCTAGAAATTTATGTTGAACTTTCCTGACTTACAACATTACCAGGAAAACCTGAAAGCAATCAAAAACTTCTCAGACATTTGCTTTTGACATGTTGCAAGTGAAACTTAAATATTCTTTTAAAACAACCTTTCATACTGACATCTACTTGTATTTATTTTTTTAAGGTTAAAAATGCTTTCCAAACAAGATGAAATGCTTAATTTCAGAATGTCTTTTTCCTTAGCTGTCATTTTTCCAATGTTTATGTTCAGTAAGAAAACCAAGAAATTGCCTATTCACTCACCTTTGTTATTGTTGTCTAGCCTTCAAAACCCTAAATATGAACATTTTCAGGCTTTTAATGGCAAAATCAGAGATGTTTTCTAGGCCCTGCTGAATTTTTGTTTTCATGGCTTGAGACAAATGAGAGGTGAATATAAAAGGTGATCTGATTTTTCCCATTAAAAAAAAAAACCAAACCAAAAAACTCTATTTGCATATGAAGTGAAAAATTCAAAGCTTGCACAGATAATTTACTTGAACAATTAGAATATTTTTTCCTAAATACTTTGCTGACATATAACCTGTTCTATAACGCACGAGAGACACTGATCCAGAATTTCAGCTAACACAAATCATTGGAGCACAGAGGACATTCATTGAGCTAATTCAGTTTGCCCCTTTGGAAACTTTCTGGCTCATTCTTAGTTCTTGGTCCAAGTAACTTTCTGAATATGTCCCTTAAATATTTCAGAAGTGGGCTATAAAGGTTTGGTTTATGTATTCAGAACCAGCATTGCATAGCTAATTTGCAACTTCTCCAAATAAAACAAAGTTCCTCTTTCAGGTTTTCCCAACACTACTTTCCCTACATGCTAGTATCAACAGGACTTAACTGATATCAATTGGATTTTCATGCTTCAGGAGCTAAGTTTTGAGCTTTGGGTGATTGGGGTGTAATGTAATGTAATGTTACCTTCTGTAATGCATGTTTTATGTGATGTGATGTTATTTTTGCAATAAAACTCTGGATTGTTGATTTTTATTATCTTTATAAATGACATATGGATCTTTGATATGAATATACCACGTATTTCATTGGGAAGTGTAAAAATAATTTTCTTCATCAACCGTACACAAAGATTTAATTTGATGACTGAAGACAAACACTTCAAAATATCTCTCTACATAAACTGTTCCTAAAACAGGCAATTGAAATTTCCTTTCTTGGAATTTTTTGCTTTGGAGTAACATAGCAGTTATTTTTCTGATATGTTCCAGCCAATTGTTGTAATCACCGTGGTCTTGTTAGATTATTTCCTTGAGAAAACGGCTGCTCCGTTTTTTCCCTGTAGAATTCTTAGAATGAAAACATCATTTTACTGTCAGCAATGTGATGTGTTTCAGGGGAAGGAACTAATGACAGGTCACGACTCTTCAAGAAGGAAAAACAAGCCTTCTCCAAAGTATAAAAAGGCAAGTTGATTGCCTGTTCAGTGTCTGGGGATATTTTCTAAAGCCAAAGGATACACAGTGTGATTGTCATATTCTTGCAGTCATGGAAACATAAAGTGTCTTAAAAACAGTGACCTCTGGCTCTCCAGCTCCCTCCGAAACAGCCTATAAAAGAGAGCCAAACTGAAGTAAATCAGTGCAGAATTCTCCATGCCTGATCACTCTTTGCAGCGCTCTAAAGTTAGCTGTTCTACATTTCAAGGATCAAATCTTTCAGATATGATGTTGTATTTTTTTGGCCTACCGCTAACCTTACTCTCTAAGCACAATATTTGCAGTGGCTCCTCTCCTCTACACACACACAAACCGAGATTAGCTAGGTGCCCAGCACAACCCGACACAACATGTTGCATGATTTGCCATCAGAATCGATGGCAAAATGCTGCAGCACCTGCATGGGAAAATAAATGTATGAGAGAAATGTCAGCCTTGGGCTGATACACATTTAGGTCTGGCTGAAATGCTGGTCAGTGTTGAGTACCTAGACCACTGCAGTGCAGGACTCATCTCACTGAGGGTTGAGGTGCCAAGATGAAACATAGCCAAGTCCTTATCCCATAAATGCCTATAAATGAGTGACAGAAGTTTGTGTGGGAGGAGATAGTGTGGCTCCTCCACCCCCATCTATTCCCTAACCCATGGCTGAGCGCACGCTAAGCAAGCTCATGCTACTGCCATTCCCACATGATCTCACCTCAGCTGCAGTAAGCTTGCTGTCCATAGTTCCTCCTTAGGGCCTCCAACCCAGCAGGAGGGAGCTTGCTGGGTCCTGGTGGAGCAAACATGGGAATTGCTCTTATAAAAGGCATCCTACGGACCTATCCTTGATAAATAGATTTTGGTCCAGGATCCAGGAGGTGATTATGGCTCTTACGAAAGAGCTGCTATGTTTCATGAGTGTTTCTGTTGTTCTTGGGCCGTTTTCAGAAGAGAGTGCCTTGTTCAGATTAGAATGGCATTTGTGTTTAGCTGTTTGACATTAAAATTTGATGAGAACATTAACTGTTTCCTACTCACCGAAGGAAATAATATATATCCTGGACGGTTAACACAAAAGAGAGGGAAAACACATAGCCCAGGTGCCTCCATTCCCCAGACTCACTGGCAGTATAAAGGGTAAAATCTGTTCATAACTGGTCAGCTAAGGTGGGTGGAGGCAGCTCTCAGCCAGCATGAGGTGGTGTTGCCTTCCACCATGCCACCTGGTCCCCACGTTCTCCCCATGGCAGATATCCATCCATCTTGGTGTCATCTGCATGGCTGCTGGCCAAGATACCAAGAAGGCTGGAGAAAGCCCTTGCATTCTTCCAGTTCTCACCTGCCTTCCCCAAGCGACCTATAGCCACCCACACGTGTTACTGCAGCCCTGGTGCCAGGGCAGGTCTGCAGGGACTTTCATGGTGAGCAGCCCCAGCTTGCGAGGAACTGCATCCCTTCCTAAAAAAACCCCTGCAGAACCGAATCCAGAGCTAAAAGCATCATGCTTGTTGGCATTGTACTGAGCGCAGCAATTCCTTTCTCACAGAACAGCGCAATGAGATGGGAACACCTCTGACAGCTGTTCGTAAACTTGTTCATGCTGCTCAGTTTTCCCAGGTTTTCCACTGTGATAAAAAGACAATGTGGTGTTTCTTTCTGTCCAAGTTAACTTTTTTCTTTTTTTTTCTTTTTTTCCTTTTTTTTTTTTCCTTCTAATTCTAGAAGTCCTGATCCTTATTACTTAATGTCATAGAGCAGGAAATACCTCACAACAATTTATTCATTGGCTGCTCTTGTTAAATATGTATTTGGGCTTGGCTATTCCATTTTCAGCTGTTGCTAATTTTTTTACTGGAGGAGTGACCTACATTTTTGTGAGGAAAAAATCACAGTCTGTCAATGTCATAAAAATAATTTAAAAAAATATGAATAAAGCTCCGTGAGACCAAGGAAGAATTGCCATGTGTCACCACAAATTGGTAAACTGTATCTCCCTATCTAATGTCTGATTGCTCCTTATCTTAATATCCAGCAGCAAATAAAATTCAAAGGAGCAGAAGATTCAGCTCAGATGTTTTTCTGAACCTCCCAGACTATGCAATTTTCTTACACTCTCTGTCTTTATGTTTAGCTGAGGCTGAGGTCTTAGTTGATCCTAATCTGTTAATTATGCCAGATTGCATGGTGGTTCAGTATTACCTAATAGAAAAGGAAAACAATTCTGCTTGCTAGCTTTGATCTGAACTCAAGTTTCTAGAGGGCATGAATTAGACTGGAGTTGGTCACCTGCTCCCCAAGTTATTCTTTTCCTAATTTAGCTACATATAAGGCATCATTCTATATCCATGGCTTCTTGGCAATAACAGGCTAACCTTGTGAGAAAGCAAACAACCTTCTGTCTAAAAAGCTTTTTTTGGTATGGACTTCATTTCTTCTGAATAATTCCTTTGAAGACCCTTCTGGTGAGGGAAATCCTGTACATTTGCTTTATGACTTTTGCAAGACTAATTTCTTCAGACTGGCCAGACTGATTGGCAAGAAGCCTTGTCCAAAGCTAAGCATTGCCTGCCTCACGGTTAGAGTGGGGAAATGCATTGAACTGCCAAACTTGCTTTGTTGCAGGTAATGCTATGAACATGAAACTCAGATTACTCTTTCTGAAGTACTGGCAGAGTAAACAACTTTTGTGTTGAGGCTAACCAGTTTTGAGTAAGCTAGGGTCAGTGAAACAGGAAATTTGATAATAAACAGGAAATTTGTCATCCTAGATAACACTGCACAGTTTCTTCTGAGGTGGAACTTGAGGGTCAAATCCATCTTGAATTTAACTGCAAACTCTTACCCCACATTCAAACAATTCATTATTTAACTGTACCAAACAGGAGGCACTCAGACACATACATGGCAAAATGTCATGACATGAGCATCCCAGATGCCCTTCCAATATGCCCCATGCTCCAGCTGTCCATCAAGCTGAAGGTTTGCCTGGATGATTTACTCAGGACAGAGATAACCAAAGGATTTCAGATCAGTTTACTGCAATGTCTCTTAGCCCCAGTGAATATCCATAACCTTGGTGCACTTTGTTTGAACAAGTGTTGCTGTCCAAAGAATTTTTAATAAGGTACATAATAAAGTTTAATAAGGTATAGCAAGCAGACGTGTTTAAACAGATGTTAGCAGTATGTCTAAATGAAGTGTTTATATTTCTGTGTATCCGGTATTGCTATTCCAAAAAAATTTCTATAAAGAAAAAACAGGGTAAAAAATTACCAAATACATGCCTGATGTTATTCTTCTTTCTGGAGGAATTACTTTGAAAATATGTTTCTTGTTATGACATCAGGTTTATATTGTGCATTACAGTCTTCTGTGCCTGTCCAACAAACATTTAACTCTCAGGCACTTCTGCAGGAGTTGTGTGGATTTCTTTCCTTGTTTTGACAACATATCTGGTAATATGAAGTCCTCGCCACTATATTTAACATAAAGAAAAACATCAGCTTCAAAAATATAGACATGCTTCCAAATCCCTGTTGAGAATCATGGTTTTTTTCCCGAGAATTAAGTATTTTCTAGGTCAAAGCTAATTGCGAAATTCAAAGATAAGAGTCTAGATGTCCCATAATTCTAGTGGTTTTGCTCCTGCTCTTTTTTCCATTCCCTATTTTTTTTGTATGACTGTCTCTTTGGTGCACACTCTGTTTTTTCAGTGTCTTTTTTATACAAATACTTGGTAGTATGCAAAATAACAATAATTACTGTAAGTGACCCTTTTTCTCAAAGCACCACCAGTTCCCACAGAAAAAACCTGGCCCTAACTTACATTTAGAAGTGGGTAGTTTAATTTGGATAACAGTATGGATCTTCATCTTCCAGCATTTATTCCAAACAGAGAATTTCTTCTTGCTGTTCCTTAGAAGCCTGCTTATTTCTGGGTCAGGCAAGTCCTGAGGACTGATGTGACTGCTACATACACTCTGTGTAGCCCTGTTTGCAGTTGAAAAAAAGGGGCCCACTCTTTTTCATTTCCTCATTTCTTCAGTACTCTGGGCGCTAGTCTCCTTTGTAAGCAGCATACACCAATGGAAATAAATAGACGAAGGAATAATATTGGCAGAAGCCAGAGCTTTAGTTTTGCCACCTGATGTGTCTTTCTGCCTTCCAGCTCCTCCCAGTTGCTAATGTGCCTGTGCCTGGCTCACCCCATCTGGCAAGGACCTGCAGCTCCTTTGCTTGGACCCTGCAGCAGCAGCAGCAGCCTTAAGGACTCAGGTAGGGTTACCACCACTGCTGGCCTTCGTGGATGTCAGAGGAGACATCCCTGTCACCTTGACCTTGTGGTGGCTGTTGTATGAGTGATGTTCAATCCTATAGGAAAGATCAGGCCATGACTGACCTCATCCAGCTTCCAAAGAGAGGGATTGCCCAGCTTTGTGTGCACACTGGTAAATCACCCAAAAGCCTTGGCCAAGCTAAGGGAAATCAAAACAATGGCTTATCTCATCTGAAGCATGGGCCTGTCCAGCTCAGTGAAAGCTTATATTTAATGCCAAATCATAGGTAACAGTCTATTCTGCTAAGGTTTTGATACCATATTCGAAGACCTAATGCCTGGAAGATCTTCATTTAAAGCCACTTCAAATTGTTGGCAGAAAAGTTTGCAATATTGATATTAAACATATTTTTGTTTTCTGATTTACAGCATGTTTTATTCCTCATGAAGCTTAAAAGCCCAACTAAGCAGACACACTGAAAAACAAATGTTGCTAAAACGATTAAGCCGCACACAGATGGCTTATATGTTCCTGTGTCAAAGAGACAGCTTTATAAATGAAGCATGTGTGATAACCATTCATGTTTTATTAAAAAAAAAGCTGAGTAGTTTTTTTAAGCAAACATGTTTTCAAAGAAAAACGTCAACCAACTTGATTAAGAGATTTAACAGCCAAAAAAGCTGTCTAGCCCAGATGCTCGGTAGCAGCTGTAACCTTGTGAAAATTGACCTATAACATAGCCACAGGGTTCTTGATTCCAAGAAGAATCTTCTCTTTAAGAAAATTGATTTGCTTTACAAACCTTGACCCCTCACTATTTTTCATCCTCCATCAACCCCTGGGGCCCACTGACCTCACTGCAAGAAGTCACATGTATGAGACACCCCCCTTCAAATGAGTGGAAAGCTTTCCATGTAGGGTTAGTTGGGCCAAGGTTCATAGCAACAAATCTTTCCTTGTTCTGCTGCAAGATTAAGTCAAGATGACTGACATAATTGGCCAAACAGTTTTCTAACTGGCTTTTTACTTTTGAGATGACCTCTGTTTCTCCCATTCGTCTGCTGATTACAGGTCAATAATACTGTCAAGGAGAGACAAAATAATTTTGTCACTTAGAAATATTATAATGGGATAAACCCCCTGGCTTGTCATATCACTAAATTTGAAAAGATAATTGAGCTGTCAATTTAAATATCAAATGAATGCCTCCTTGCAAGCAGTGTTAATAAAAGCTAAGAGGCAGGTAGAGATGAGCTCAGCTGGCAGGTAGGGGGGCTGAATTTTGGTGTCTGAGAGCCCAGTAGATGGGATAATTCTCTAAACTTACTCTGAATTAATCTGAGCTTCTTGTGTCTACAAGATTACACTGGGAGCATTTATTTTATGAATATTCTTTCATGCAATCCTTGAACTAGCCACAAGTGGGAGATGATCTTTATTGAGAATGTCATTTCAGCCTGTCAGTTTCTGCACCTATTAGAAGGTGTGGAGACATGAAAGATAAGTTTATTGCCAACTCCTTTTTACCTCTTTCTAGTGAATATTCCTTTTAAAGGTCACTTGCTTGTTTGGGTGTCATCAAGACAGGGACCAGCTTTCATTCCTTGATGCCTACCATGATGTTCATATAATCCGAAGTTTGCTCCCATTCCTATAGCAGTAGTTACTATTAATGGACTAAAGTGATTGACTGCGTCATTGAAGGCCTGAGGGAAAATGTTTGCACTGGGTTTCAGTTACTATTTGCTATATGTGCTCTGCTGGCTGTATTTGCCAGGCCCTTGCATTTATTAACTGAGTTATGTGATGCGCTTGGCCCTTCTTTCTGCTTTGAATTCCCCTCAGTTCTCCCTGGCAGATCCTGAGTGTTACACTGCTATAAATGAGAAGCCATGAACTCGACTGAGGATATCCCACTGCACTGAGATCACACAGGGAGCGCTCAGCTCTTTTCGGATTCAAATGTCCAATCTCAACTGGGAAGACGCACCGTTAGCATCAACCTCAACGAATATTATCCAAAAGGAGGAGCTGTAGAGCGAGAACCAGGCTGGTATATTTGAAGATTTTTGTGGCTAGCTCCCAAAGTTTCCTAGAAAATAGGAGTTCAGGGCTGGCCACAGAGCTAGTGACATGGACTAGGAATAAGAAGCCAATGCGGTTGTCTGTGTGCAGCATAGGGAGAAGAAGAAAAAATTTACATCATGGAACAGCCAACATTTATAAAGCCAGCAACCAAGCCATGGCTCATATGAATGAGTTATAGCCCATCTGAAGAACAACATCATTGTATAGAGGCATGAATGAAAAGGCTTTTTCTTTGTGGAAAGAGGAAAAGCCTACATTGGGGTCTACAACCATGAAAGAGAAGATGAAGCCTGCAGCATTTATTTAGGGCTGATGATATAGATATGAGTAAACCCTATCAATTTCTGCGGTACAAGATGACTGCAACCCAGAAGTATTCCTGATCAATCCTCAATAGAAAGCAAGCTCCCAAGAGTCTTTACATTTGTGAAAATAATCCAACTGGACATTTTCACTATAAATGTATCTTCTTCACTTTCATGTTCAGCTTTTGATGTGGGGGCAGATTTTAATCAGTGGTTTTACAGCTCTTTGGGACATAGAGGCTTTTCTATCAGCTCATGGATTTTGTTACACAAAGTTTTCTTTGTACATTGGAAGGCTGGAGAATTGGCTCCATGTGAGCCTGTAGAGTTTATAAAACCTGCAAGCACTAAACTCTGTTGGCTTCCCCTGCGAAAATAAATGTAAGCCTGGAAACCTATGATTCTGACTTGAAACAGAACCCACAGATATATAAAATGGTCTTGAAACAGGACTACCCCATCCAGTGTTCATATAACTTAGTGGTAAATACCAAGCATTCAGAAGTCTTAAATCAACCACCAAAACCTTGAAATTATCCTTAAAGTCATGTTCTGCTAAATAAGTAAATAAATAAATTTTGGGTTTCTTTGATTACTTTCTGTTTCTGGGCCATTTGTGACCACAAATTCTTCTCTTCAATGAAGACATCTAGAAACATTCTCTTTTTAAAATAATAGCTGAATATCTTATAATCAGGTGACTTAAGGAGCTGAAGTTTTCAAAGCCCATGACATGCCAAGCCTTGTCACTCATTCAGATTCACTTACAAAAGGTACTCAGGGTGCAGGACAGAGGAAAAGCAGATCCTGACCCTCTCAGTCATCTAAACAACCACCTCTTTCTCTTCAGAAGTAACAGCTTGTTGAAATAGGAGAACAACACACCCTGACGTACTGAGCAGCTTTTGGCCCTGAAACGGTTATTGTTGTATTTCTGAAAGGAAACCAGAGTTTAAATCTTTCCAAGTACAGACATAGCTGAAGGGAGCAATTAAGACACTTCACCGGACGCGAAAGACTTTGTTTTTCCATTGTTTCTGCTCAGTAAAGGACACCTGTGTATTTATCCTCCTTTTGACTACCTGTATATCAAAACTGGGGACTGTGTGTAGATAGGCACCTTGTTCCTCCTGACTTGGCTGCACAGATGGGCAGACCTGCTTTTGTAAAATGCACATGTGCGTGTGTGTTAGTGTGCATGTGTGTGCGCGTGCAGTTAGAATAGAATAGAATAGAATAGAATAGAATAGAATATTTCAGTTGGAAGGGACCTACAATGATCATCTATTCCAACTGCCTGACCACTTCAGGGCTGACCAAAAGTTAAAGCGTGTTATTAAGGGCATTTGTTTTGCACCAGGTCCCTAAACCTTTGTGCAACTCCACATCTGGACACTTGCCTGTGCATTTTATATTCTCCCTGTGTTTAAATATAGATATTTTTGTAAACAGGTATACATACTTTGTCCTTCAAAGAGGAAAGTGAGAGAGGGTGGGAAACCACTGTAGCCAAAGGAGCAATCTGGCAGCTATCTGCAAGCTCACAGTGCTCATGTCATTTTTTTTTTTTTTAAAAAGGGGGAATTTGAGGTGCGGGAGGGCTGGTGAAGCCAGTCAAGGCAGCGGCATATGGGAGCTGGGTCAGGGCTCATGCTGAGGGAGCCATGCCCTGGGAGCTCACAGGGCCCAGCTGCCAGGGGGCTGGGCCGTGCCAGGTGTGGGGGACCAGGACAGTGCTGGGTTTTGGGGTGCCCCGAGCTAGGCCAACGCAAGGGGCAGCCCCACTGAGGGCTGGGCTGTCCTGGGCGTGGGCGTCCCCACACCTGCTGACTGCAAGCAGTGGCCCTTCATGCCCCAGTGTTGCCATCAGCCCTGTGCGCCCACCTCATCCCTCCTCTGGCCTCTGCTCGGCCAAAAAATGGCAGTCTTCATGGTGGCCGGTGCTGGTGGGGTTGGGCTGCTGCCTGCCATCATCACAGTAGTGTGGGCCGAACGTGGCTGCTCACTAACCAACGACCATCATGCAGGCACACGGCCTACCGCAATCATGGCGCTTTCCTCTCCCAAACCTTCCTGATGCTCCTTATGTGTGACCTTCCTCCCACCTTGACCACCTTTTCAACCTTTCCAGCTTATTTGAATTTATTTGAGTATTTGAAGCTGTAAGTTGCCATCCAAATGTCTTGGTGAAGGTGTTTTCATGGTGGCCATTTTGGATAACATGTTGGAAATGGCAGTTTGTGTGGCTCGCTCAGCAGGGGCTCCCAGAAACCCCTGCCATTAAAAGGTTGAGCAAAATAAGAATGCTTAATTTTTTTAATAAATAAGCATATACTTATACTTAGCGCCCCACCTCCCCTCCCCGGGTATTTCCAGTCACCTTCAGATCCTTCTGATTTCAACAGGGTTTGTGCACAGTCAAAACAAGTGGAAATTTGGCCTCTGCGTAGGTGGTAACCTCGTTTCAAACCCTTGGTCTCCATCTCATGGTTCCTCTTATGTCCCAGCTGCCTTACCTTAGAAGAGAAACCTTTTAGCAAACAAACCACAGAGAAAATTAATTAATTAAATCTAAATGAAGTCACCCCCTCTTTTTTCCTTCAAGTTCACTCACATCTTAAAGCTGCACAGTGAAGTAATTAAATGTTATAGGAGTTGCAGCTTCTTAAACGAAGATTTATCGTATTAAATACAGCAGGGATAAGCATTAATAAGGTATTAGCTTGGTCTGAAAGAGCCATGGGAACCAACAAGCCCTAAATAATTAGCTTGGTTCTAATACTGATATATTTTGTAGCTGCAGACAAATGATTTACTTTCTACACCTTAATTTCCTCCTCTGTATTATGAATATTGCATATTCAGTATTGCAATGACGGAGTCATATTTTCTTGCCTGCTGGAAGACAACAGGTCGCAGTGTCTTGGGAAAAGGGAAATAATGGTCTGGGAAATAATGAGAAAGATGACTCGTCTAGTGTCAATTGCCTTTCTTGTGTGGGAAGCTCTTCTGTCACCCCTTCTTCTCAGTAATGTTATTTATTTTCCATATATGATCATAAGCTGGTCACACTGAAGCTGGATTCACTTAACTTTAACCAACTAAAAATGAACCCTCCATCTTACGCAGGTCTCCCAGGCTTTCTTTAGTCAAAGGAAAGAGATAGACTACTGCAGAAGCTCTGCCTGTTTTAAACAGCTCTGGGCGAACTGCCTTCTGGAGATGTCTGTATCTCTCCATTGGTTACAGGGGAGGTAGATGGCCCACGATGAGATCCCATTCTGAGAGTCTGTTGCAGAGTTTTCTTGAAGTCTCCAAGCATTGAGCAGAGTATGATGCTTTGTTAAAGATGCCAGTCTCTGATCAGGGGTCCTTGGTTTCTTTGTTGTGATAAGATAGCATTAACTTCTCCTCCCAAATGGTCATTTAGAGCTCTCACTGATTTGAGGCAGTGCAGAGAGTGTGCTTACGTTTCTGCACAGGAATGAGTTTCTTTCACCGTGAAATTCAAGTCAAGAATCATTCACATACCTTCACACACACACACAAACCATGTTAAAAATGGACATTGGATATATAAATAGCAACCGCATTTGCTTTTCTAGTGGTCAAAATAAAGGAGGACTCAGGGGACAGAGAAGACTGGTGAAGCTGGTAGAGACTTACAACCATGTATCTCCAAGTCAGCAAATAGCGCACACACAGCAAGGCTGGGAGACGGTTAAAACTCCCACCATCTAACAGCTGCTTGGCAGTTTTTGAGAACTGAGTCATCAGGCCTTGACCCAGTTTCTAGCAGGCAGGTGCCCTGACCACAAAAACCACCATCACAGGTGT
>NW_009211827.1:124096-150807 GCF_000690835.1 Fulmarus glacialis | reverse complement strand
CAGCAGAGGGACCACTAACTGATTGGGTAGCAGTCAAAAAGCTCATGGGGCTGAACTCTTCTACCAAGTACTCCTCTTGGGTAGTTTTATCTATGATTTGCTATGGCCAAGTCTGGCGTTTTACATGTTTTTCCTGGCATTAAACCTGTCTAGTTGCATCTTCATTTACTAAAAGATATTCACTGAATCTTTGGTGTGAAAGTCCTAGAAGGAAAACTCGGACCTAGAGAGAGAGCCTGTAAGTCTCAGAATATAGTCTTCTCTATGGACTGTAAGAAAAAGAAGGTTACTTCCAGCTCCAGGACCAGATGTTAGCCAGTGTGGTGTTACTGCCCTGAAATGAACAGTGTTCCATGGTAAGATCTATATCTTTGCCTGGGTATTGGGAATTAAATGACATTTACTCATAACTTATCTGAAAACTTTGGTTAATGAAGAGCTGTTTATCATCACATATTTCTCTTCTTATAGATGGTCCAGATTCAATTGCTGTCCAAGTCAGCACAGTCCCACTAAAGTCAGCAGCCCTAGTGAGGCCACCAGTGTGACCCCAGAGTTTTAATACATGGTACTCTGGCACTGCTGTCTGAGTTGCCTGGGACTTCACACACGATTTGTACATAAATCACCTTTTCAAAGACAGGCTTTCTAATAAAACAGCCACTGTTGACACAAATAATCCCACATCTCTGATTTGCATAACCTCTAGGAAGCTGGATAGCAGAGGAAATAAGCAATAATAGCAGTGTAAATGGCCTTAAATGAAAGCGTATCAGTTACAATGTACCAGTTCAGTCTATGAAGCTCAGTTTATGCTGGTGGAAAAAATAAGGGGAGACATTATGTCTTCATAAAAGCTTGACCTCAAGTGCTTCGGAAGACAGAAGAGACTACATTCAAGGCAAAACAGACTTTCTGTGCACAGTTATTCTTTAAAGGACTTTGCTAGGGTTCACATACACACCCCCTTTGCTTATGAAATGGGAGAGGAAAGGAACACCTAACAAATGAATGTGTGTAGCTTAGCAGCCCCAGCTGGCCCAGTTCCCAATATATTTTGCTTGATAAACAGCTAATCCCTGAGTATAGTGTGGCTTGCATTCCTCCAAACTTATCATTAATCATGGAAAAACCCAAGTTGTCCTTGCACTGTGTGAGTGCCTATGAACAGCTCCTTTGATAAGAGTGTTTTTATGTGCCTGGAGGGATTTAGCTTTTTGGACCTCTGTCCTATAAGTAATAGGCGGACCTTCCTTTGCATGTGAGTCTGCTTTCATTGCTGGTTTCAAGCCACAGAGAATTAGCAGGGATGTTTGAAATGAGAAGTTGTACCATGCTCATGTTCCTCCATTGTATTTGTGCTGCTTCATGGCACTTGTAGCATGGCAGAATATTATAATTATGCATTGTCAGCAGCCAGAAAGGAGACAGGGGGACAGAAAAAGGAGGAAATGTCTAAGTGGAAGAAGGGCAAAATTAAATGCTAGCTTTTAAGTGGCAAAACATTTAGTCACACAATTATGTTTCTTGTTAATACAGAAGATGAATAGAGCAAAGCAATAAATTATTTACTGTCTTACCTTATAGTCGCCCAAGCAATGGGAATAACAGACAACTGTAGGTCTTTTCCCCAATTAAGTAACAGATGAATTGTCTTTACAATAGGTGAATATCGGACATAGTCATAAATTATATTGTGGTTTTTTTCATAATGAAAGTAGTTAACAACACACATCTCCATTGTGATCAGGCGCTTTTCATAGTCTGGACTGTGAGCCAGGCTGGCTTATTTCAGCTACTTGGTCTGGCCTTGCGCTTAGGAAAGACAAAACCCTGACTATATGATGGAAGCCCAGTAACTTTCAGCTGACGTAGTATCTCATGCCTTTTACAAAAGTTAGTCAGTCCTCATTTGAAATGGGCAAACCTTCACACCCTCAACTATGCTCTTTATTAAAAAAAGGCATGAAACTCATTTCTGTTTTGAATTGTTCTAACCTCAACTTTCAATCCATGATATCTATCCACTATTGAAATAAACCAGCTCTCAACCAAGAGATATTTTTACTTTCTGTAAGTATCTACAGTCTTTAACTTTCTTAATGTTAAACATTGCAGTTCAGAGAATAACTTAAAACATACAACTGCAATAGGCATTTGTAGACCTGAAGAAACGATTCTAAGAACTTTAGTAAAAACCAGTCAAGATAAAAAGGGTCTTAAATATGGGCAGATGTTGTTTTAAAGATACACTACCAGTGTGAGAAAATAGGCATGCTGATTGCCCAACCTTTATCTGCGTTGATGAACTTTTACGCAAGGAAGTTTAGCAAGGTGACATCTCACAAAAAGAGGGCTCACAGCATGTCCACAGTGAAGAGCCGCCCCTCTCCACACCCTTGCACACAGACACAAACACGTACCCTTGCATGGGCCATTCAGTTTATAAGCCACAGAGATGAGAGAAAACAGCCGCACCTCCCCAGCTCCATTCCCACAGCAAGCTAGGAGCAGGACAAGAGCCGTATCAAGTGAAGGGCTGGCGCGACTTTCTCTCTCCTTGGAGAGCGTGTGAAGCAAATATGATACTGGAATTGTCTGAGGTCCAAGAGCCAGAGCAGTCCTGAGCAGTATGAATACAAGCTGGCCCCTTCACATGGTCATTCTTCAGTGGCACCAGAGATCTTGGCTGCAAATAGACTGCAAATAAGAAATCAGGTCTGATGATTTTCATCTTTTAGAATAAAAGCAGACGTGAAAAAACAGTAGAAGGTAAGGGAAGAGACAGTAAACAGAGAAAAGTTACAGAGTAAAGGCAACATTCTCTATTTCTCCATTGTTTATTTCCATATATATAAATATTTCAGGATTTGTTTCTTACTGCATTTTTGCAAGGAAATGAACACTGGCTTGATGTTTACTACATTCATAGATACCATCTGCTTAGCTTTACTTCCTTCTAAATTATTTTTAATATATTTTAATTTAATTTAATTTATTTTGATAGAAGGATGTGTAGGGTATTTGGTCAGGTGGTATGTGGACAGACCAGAAAAATACTATTTTAGTGAAGACAGAATTAAAACAATCTTTCTAAAAGGAAACACAAAAGCAAAACAGATTTTTCAATGCATAATTTCATGTGCTGATTGTAATGGTTTTAGTCATTATAAGTGCAAGAACAAAGAAATAAAGTATTCAGAACCTCACATTGTGATTTTGAAGCATTTTCCAAATAAGAACTCAGTTACAGAGAGGCAAAAGGTCTCCCAAGGCTTTGGTGGCAGAGCCAGGGCTGGAACACCCACCTCTTGGCCCATGTCGTGGATCTTCTCCACTGAACTGTAGTGACTTCCCTTTGTTCATTATTGTGTTACCTAAGACGCTGAACTTCAGGAGTAGTTTTTACTGAGGTAAGCGGTGGTATAAACAGAAATGTTTAAGAATATGCATTAACTGTAGCGTTTACTACTTTGCAGAGCATAAACCCATGATAAGCATAAGGGAATGCAGAACTGCACACTCCTTTGCTTCACTACACAGTAACTTAATTACCCCTTTGTAATAGCAGTTTAACTAATAGAACTGTGTCCTTTGCCACAAGAGCCACATGACTGGCATAAGAGAAATCATTTGGAAAAAAAATTCTCAACCAAGATGAAAGGACACTTTGTGCACAACAACAAGCAGATGCGGGCTAATCCCTGCTCTCAGTTTCTTCATTTTTGGGCAGTATTCTCCAGCTTTTTGGAATGGAGCTGACCAGAGTATATATTAGTTCCTGGGTATCTTGGAAGAAAATAAAGGCAATCTCAGAAGTATCCATTTCCTCTGGATTAATTCCTGGAGCCTAGTAGACTCCTGTCAGCCAGTTCCAGACTGGAATTGCCATTTAACTTTCTCTTTTGTTTTAGGAAGTGCCGGAATTTGGGAGTTGGAGAAAACCAAGCCTTTCATTTGATGTCCACAGGACAGCCAAGCAAGTAGGTGAACTTGGTATTGGTACCAGTTTAGATAGATACATAACAGCCTACTGAAGATGGTTCAGGTTTTGTTTGTGCTACTGAGATGTCTAGGAAATGAAAGCAAATCCCCACTGCTCACAGACCCCAAACTCTTGTCTGTGACAGACCAGGAATGACAAATCAGAGCATGGAAAAGGAACTGGCAAATGCACCTTCAGTGTTGGCCTCAAATTTGCTGCCAATGAGCAACTGTCAAAAAGTCATTATAAAATACCAATACTTTTTACCTCAGGGTTCCTCAGGAGAGAGAGACTGTGGCACTTCCAGCAGCAGAGAGATGTCCTTGGGGGTGGATAAAGGCCCCAAGTCATTAGACTCTCTTGGCATACCCCTCTTTCCAAAGATATCTAAAAAAGTTTGGATGTGAATTTATTGGTGTGAGTAAAAGCACTTTTCTCAGTGCTTTATCGAAGTGGTTTTTTTCCATATATTTCCACATGTACACATTGAATTATACATATTTATTTCATATGTGTGTACTCACACATTTACACATACACGCATATTACGTTATTTTATATATATTGAACCTATGTGCATGTGGACCTCTTCAGTATGGCTTTCTTCCTAAATATTACCCCTTAAGAAAATGGCAACAGAGATGGGCCATACATAAACAAAATTAAATAAATGCAAGTAAACTAATTAGAAGAATAAAACCAAACAGGACAAATTCTGACCAGAGCATAAATCCAGACTGTAGTTATACTGGTGTGAGTGCTAAATTAGTCCCCATATTTCTGAACAGAAGCAAAAGGAAAGCTAGTTAAAGGGAACAACTGTGAAATGACTGATTTGGAATGAATTTAATTTCAGCATCAGGAAAATAAATATATGTTTAAATTAACAGAAATTATAGAAGTTTGTCAGCATTTCACTTTAAAAGGAAATAGATAAGTATATATTAGAAGCAATCCGATAATATACCACTTAATGGATACCCATATTCCAGCTGCTCCTGTAAATTCTGAAGCTTGGTGTCTATGCTTAATAATCAAACTACCTACCGTGCACACAAGACATATTAAACTGTGGGACTCATTGCCGTAGGGTGTAGCAGGATCCAAACGATCTCCAAAAAAGGATTATACAGCCGTATAGAGAAGTGGTCTTAAACTCAGTGGACTGGTTAGTCCCCAGTTGAGGTGCCCTTAAACTCACTGGCAGAAAATTGCTATCTTAAAGGGGTATTCGTGGACTTCAAAGTTAAAGCACTTTTTGAGTATACTCCAGATGATAGCTTTTGCATTTGCACCTTTTTTGTCTCACTGCTAAATCCAATGGCTCTTTGTAGCATATTTTACCCTTGGCCCCTTATAGCTGTTGGATGCTGGAATGTCCCATATTTGCATCTTGTGTCCTACATGTGTCTAAACTCATAATCAATGTTTCATAAATAAATAGCTATGATTGGAAGAAAAAAAAAAAAAGGTGTCTAAATTTAGGCTTCTAAACCTGAATGTTGGCACCCAAATAACTGGCCAGCTTTCCAAAAGCCAAGCCCCTGGAAATTTCCAGTAATCACAGTTGCCATACCAACGGCTGTCAGCACTCTTGCAAAAGCAGGTCATGTATTTAGGTGCCAAAATGTAGCAAGAGGGGTCTAATTTCAAGCTTTTTTTTTTTTTTTTTAGAAGATCTGGCCAAGAACACTGATGATAATTGAGAACAGTTTCACCTCTGCTGCCAGCCTCCAGCTTCTCCAGCTGGAGTCACAAGACTGCTACGGTCTTGCAAATGGGAAGATGTTTGGGGAGGTGAAGCACGAGGAGTTAGCAGTCACTGCCTGCTTCCACCCTGGGGTGCAGGTTTTGAGCTAACACAGAGATACCCCACAAACTGGTTTTGGGGCAAACAGCCAAAGAAGTGCAGGGCTCACTGTAAGCTAAATTCCCCAGGCTAGAAGCAAGGTATGGCTCAAATCCCTGGACGGGGCGGGGGGATATTTGGTTTGTTGTGTTGTGGCACTGAGTACGGTGGAGCTGCCACGCGCGTGGGCACGTGGCCCAGTGCTCACCCCCACCTTTGTCCAGTGGTGGCCACTTCCTTCTTGTAATCCTTCCAGCCTTGTTGGGATCCTGCACTGCTCTGTTGCCAACTTGCAGTCCCCCTTGCTGGGCATCAGGCAAGGCACTTATGAAGGCGAGGACAGGTGTGTCCCCACGTGGCCCCCCAATCTCTCGGTGGCTTTGCGCACAGCCCCTGTGCTGCCTCTGCCTCCAAATACCTGCCTGACCTCAGGCAAGTCACTTAACCTCTCTGTCTTGAGGCAGAATAAAGATAACACTACTTCCTTCTCCCTGCATTTTGTCTGTCTTCTTCAGCTCAGGTGTAAGCTCCTAAGGGCAAGGTTTGTCTTCTCAGTGTGTTCAATGCCTATCAAAACAGAGCCTTGATCTCAGCTGGGGCCTTGAGGCATGACTGCAGTACTGTTATTATCGTTAATAATAATAATAACGAATGCAATCAGATCAAAGACACTGACTGTATGAGTCATTTTTGGGGTAAAGTTAGTCATTCCAAAGAGCAATAGGTATATGTAAACTTTAGCCACTGCCAAGGTTTCTCCTTTTTCCCAGCATTTAAAAATTCACCCTTGGGAGTATGGGTGAGCAATACGATCTGAAAGGTCTCAGCCCTGCCAGTGTTTCCATGTGGATAGGCACTTGTGCTTACATGCCGACAGTTGCAAGGTTAATGGTGTAACTTTTCTCTGTATAATTCAGCTACGTAAATACCCTGTGTGGGTTTTCTGGATCATAGGTGAAACTCCTTTCTGTATCGAGCCTTCTCTGAACGGAATTCAATATCTGTCATTGCCCTCAGTTGCAACAGGGCCTGTATGAAAACCAGAGAATAGCACTAGATGCCAAAAAAGATTTTTTTCTTGTTAACTGTTGAGTTTTTTAGTTGTTTGGTGTTTTTTTCTGATTTTTCATCAGTTGAACGAATCACAACAAAGTTGTCTTGAAAAGGAAAAAAGAAATTAAAAGACTGAATTACTTATTAAAAGCATTAAAATGAGGTTCTTCACCTGAAAGAAAAAGCCTGCAGCCAAACAATAGGATTACACAGGTGCAAAATAAGACACAAGAGGGAGCTCACATAATAAATAATAGTAATAAATAAATAACATTTTGAAAACAGTTAAAACCTATGGAGAACAGTAAATTAATAAATCCTACAATTCCTATTTGCTCTTGGGGTTCTCATTATCTCTACAGTTATTGTCACAGGCTATGGGAACATGCTTACAGACAAGGGTCTCGGTGCACCAGACTTTGCCCACGGAACACAACAGCACTGCCTGCTCACAAGAGCTTCGACTCTGGGGGTAGCATAAAAGAGGGAGACCAAGCCAGGAGACTACCGGGAGACACTGTTCTGGCAGACAGAAAGTGACCTGAGCATAGAGGTGTTCCAGGAATTATTGTCAAATATTCAATGCATTTTGTCATTTTAAAATACGTTTAAATATATATGGCATTTATGTTGCTTGAGAATGATGGTTCATATTCAAGAGACAACTGCATATACAGAAAACCAGAGGACTTAAAACTGAGTCTGCAACCCAACAGTTACATTTTGTATGTGGGATCAGGAGGAGTTGCATTTCAATGCCTGCAACTTTAGTTCCCTCCAGCAACCAGATTTCACATTTCTCTCAGAACTTAGAGAAACTGTGCTCTTTTGACAAACTCATCTTCATTTTTAAGTGTTAATCTGATCAGTCAAAACATTTCAATTCCTAAAGTTCTTGTGAAAATAAGGCAATATCTGTCAGTAACTACAGTGGCCTTGATCTATTGGCAGAGATTCACCCTCCCTGCAAACACGTTTCCACAGTGCTGGACCCTGGATCTTCCATCTTTCTGAGGCTGCAACTGCATGTCCCAATACACGTATGTCTTAGGCCCTCGCCAATAAACTGTCAGAAAAGTCGAACAGCTGGAGGGCTGCCCTTTAAAGCAAGGCCTCCATATTGTAACAGCTCTGGGCATGCATCCTAATTACCATCTGAAAGGATAGTCATCAATGTGCTACTAGTTTGGGGGGGACCCACACACAGATTTAGAAGATGGGCATTACACTCTGATATCCATCACCCCTGAACAAACGAGTGTACCTTGGACATAACTGTCATTGGGGTTGGAAAGGCCCCAGTCTATATGCTGATATTGGTGGCCATGACAGATATTTCAGATGTCTCCCTGCAGAAGTGCCGGGGACAGAGACAAGATGTATATTTCTGCCCAGAGTCTATTAGCAGAGATCCACAATTAATACAACTGCAAGGATTGTACCCCCTTTCATACTCTAGGACCTCTCTGGTCTTCAGCATCAGTACAACAGCCACAAGCCTTAGAAAGCCACTGTATACCCTTCAGCCAAGGGGAGAGCCAATTCTTACGCTGTGACATCTGATTCCATGGTATGAATGTATCCACCCACATTAGCAGTGGCTCCATTTCTTTCCTCTGTTTCTGTAGTACAACTGGGCTTTTCCCATCAATAGTGCCACTCATGGTGAATTCAGCAATGTGTTCAGTTCCTAACAGATGTTTGTCAAATGGCCCATTGAGTAGCTCAAGACCAACTGGTGCTACTTAGGAGATTGTGTTAGCCATATGATCATGGGCTGTTGTTGACTTTACAGCGTGGTATCCCTCAAAGACCATCCACATACTTGCATCAGGAACTCCGTAGACCAGAGAGACCCTAAGGTGAATGTGCAGGATCTGACAATGGAGTGTCGCCCTTAAAGTGTAGCTTGCTGGAAGGGACATTTTCATTGTAAGCATCCTACAGCTACATAGACTTGTCATGTACGCTACAGAAGGGAGTAATAGCTTCAGCAATTGAAATAATCAGTTTGTACAGACAAGTCTAAACCCTGAGACCCTTCTTCATTATAAGACTCCAACATACAATGTTCAGTCCTTAAAACCACCTTAATGCTGGATACCTTGGATCTCAACACTGGGAATTACTCTTTCCACTCCTTTGAGCAAAGTTGATGAATTCTTCAGCAGAGAGGCTAGTTTGCAGCCAGATTCCACAGCTGTGGAATTGCAGAAAGCCAGGCCCTGGATCCTGGGCTGGCAGAGACCATTCTCACAGTGTGCTTGATGCATTTGATCTCTGGAGAGGAAGGAGTACATACCCGGCATGGCACCCTGGCCAGCTGGCTTGGGAGAAGCAATGCTGGCTTTGACTGTGCAAGCAGGTGCTTGCTTCCCCTCCCCATCAGATGGGGGGGAAAGAACAGCTGTAAAAGGAGCAAGGTTTAAAAAATTGGAGAAATAGAGATTTAAAAAAAAAAAAACCAAACTTGCCTGCCTCGCACTGGAAACCTGTCATGTTTTTAATCTAAATTAAAGTTGTGCTAGTATTCTGTAGTAAAACAATTGCCTACTACCAGAGCCACACATTTTTGAGAAGTGAGAATGAGCCATATGTCTTCCATAAAAACATACTGATACAGTGCAGCCTGTTCTTTATGTTTTCTGGTAAATCATACTTTTTTACAGGCCACGGTTAAAGCGAGCAGTATTTTTGTTTGCCAGAAAGTATTTACAGTACTGTATTATCCTTCATCTCTACCAGTTTTCATTTGTTATCATTGACACATGGTAAAATAGTTTTAATTATCTCCAGGCTCAAGTACAAGGAGTTTTTATAATTCAGTTGGGTCTATTTAATTTCCAGTATCTAAGCTACCATAATGAAAATGTTACTCAAGGTTTCTTCTTCAACTCCCCCCCTTTAGATCATAATAAAGACGGCTCACTTGAGCAAATAGTTCCTTTGAAATGTTAATCCTCCTCAGATGTGTTTTTTGTTAGATCAGCTGCACTGTTAAAATACTTTCTATTTTCCCATTAGTTGGAATGCAGAATAACACTTATTAGCCATATGGACACAAAGTAGCTCGTTGATGAAGACAACTGAATTAAAGCCTCATGTTAAACAATGAATTGACTGATATAGGGTGTAAAAACCACAGTTACATAAAACTGGGTCGTTTATCCCCCTCTTATCCAACACAATCTCTCCCTAAAAGAAGAAATGTATTCCAGACACTGCCCCCAGTGCAACCTAAAATCCATACAAAAGCATAGAAAAGAGAGTGAATGTAAAAACCTCCAGCAAAGGGCCTTATTGAAACATTATTTTTTTAATGTATTGCTTTATATTAGTCTTTATTTGCCACTTAAGGAATGAAACCCCAATGAGCTAAACCTTCCCTTCAGAAATGCCTGTGAAAGTGTATCTTCACTGCAGAGCTGGCTCTGTGATTGCTCCCTGACTCGAGAACCCTGGCGTGGCTCAGGTGTGATCAGCCACAGCGTGAGATCGCACGCTTGGTGCTGTCCCTCCCTCCTTCTCTGCCCACGCACCGAGCCCGACAGACTGCTGCGCTTCAATAAAGTGAACAGCTCTGTGATTGCTTTTTAATGAATGGTGGGGGAATGTGGGGTGTGGAAAGAATTTTAGGTGGGTCATCAGCATTCAAATATTAAATTACTTGTGCAGGTTGTGTAAGGTTAACAGCCAAGGAAGCGGAGCTGGGACTCTAACCCAAACCTCTATGTAAATCAGTTAACACAGAAGAAAAGCTCTGCTAGGTTCAGGTGAGAAGAATGTGTCTGGGAGGACGTTAAGAATAATGCCAGGTAAGAACCTCGGCTTGTGTGCAGTGAAGGCATACCTAAGTTCCAATAGACTTCAGTAAATATAGTTTTGTTTTGAAATTCTGCCTGTAATTTCAAAACAGGAGACATCTGAGTCCCTGGAGAATTTTGAGTCGTAGTCTATACTTCAGTGAGAGCTCAGCCTTTCTGAAAATATGTCCCTCTTTATTGTTCCTTGATTTAAACCTTTTGTGCAAGTCTGAACATGAACGTACAACAGTTCAGCAGTAAGAGCTGGGGTGCGTGAAGCATCAGTTTACACGTACGGCTTCCAGAGGGACAGGAAGTCGGTGTTATTTACTTAACCAGGAACAATAGATCAGTCGCAGCCCGTTGCTATTCAGCCGGCATTTCCATTGCTGGCATGGATGGGCGCATCCGTCTGTTCATACCCTCAGCTGCTGCACCCCTACCTGCTCCCTCCACTGCCTCTGGCACTTGGTGATACCTCTAACAGCAATCCGACAGATTTCCAGATTCCAGCGATTGACAGAGAGCAAATTTGCAAATGTGCACCGGACTAACATGATTAGGCCTGCGAACATGCAAATCCTCTGAATGAATTTTGGTTTTATGCAACCGATGGAAATAAAAAGGATCCTGTCTATGTACTGCCTAAACAGCTGCTCTACAAACTGGATTGCCAGAGATGATTTCATTCACCTCTTTAGTGAAACACACAGAACACCATAGTGCAGGTACCCCCAGGGTATCATTTTCATGATAATCAAAACACAGACACACTATACAATAGTTTACAGCCAGAACTGAAGGCAGATACCTAATTCCAGGGAAGAAGGGAAGTTTTCATGTGTCCAGAACATAGTGGATGTTCACCAGGCCCCCACAGCTATTGTGCCTGTTATCACAGGATTTTGGGGGGCAATAAATGATCCTTTTCGGATAGACCCAACAGGCAGTTCTTCCAACAACACCGAGGCTGTGCGCTCACACAGGCAGGCATACGTTGCTCTTAATCTTGCATTTTGGCTGGGATCAAAGCCTGGAAATTATATCTTTTTGTTTGTATATCCTTGCTAGTTGTTTGACTGATGCATTCTCCCAGAGAATTTTCCTTCAGCATGCCAGCGTGCCTCTGATTTGGGAGGACGCAGTCCTGAGCAGGGTGGCCCTTAGACAAACTTTTCCCTGAGAGCACCCCACACGTTACCTTGCTTTGCAGCTCGTAGCAATGGAAAACAACCAGAGCTTCATTCAAAAAAACCTCACACAGAGATCAATCAGGTTACTCTAGTTAATCCTGACTCGCTCACTTGGCAGTGGATTATAACCACCCTCATACGGTAATTTCTAATTCCTCCCGGAGAAAGTAAGGTGGATTCCAGCCACACTTTTGGCATTCGCAACAGCATGCAGGGAACAATCTGCTTGAGTTTTCTGCTGAAA
The DNA here is from genome assembly GCF_000690835.1 of Fulmarus glacialis. Lineage (NCBI taxonomy): Eukaryota > Metazoa > Chordata > Aves > Procellariiformes > Procellariidae > Fulmarus > Fulmarus glacialis. Next base: position 138,680 of record NW_009211827.1, on the reverse strand, counting down.
GGCCAAAATGTTGGTTGAGAGTATGCTACGTTATCATCAATAATGTAGACTTGTGATCATTTTACCTGGGGAAAGAGAGTGAGGAAGAGGTGGTCTTTGAGTGGATGGAAACTATCAGCACGTCCCTTGGGGATGACGCCCACACGGGCCCTGTTCGTGAAGCCCTTGATTAGAAGACAGAGTATTCAAAGAAATCCTTGGGTCAGGGAACATGGAATGTGCTTTTGATGCTGATAATATAGCTAAATATCACCTGTTTCCCAGAGACAGTTAGGATAATCTGAGCCAAATTTTCATGGGAGAAAAGAGTCTAACCTTTATTTGGAAAACACGATTTCATTAAAATTGGGAGAGATTTAAACCACCAAGATCTTTCAACAAAACCTGAAAACTCTGATATTCTTATGGTTTACTTTTTCCCTACTCCTTTTTCTTTTTCCCCAATTTTTTTTCAGTAGTAAAATGAGAAGAGAGGAGAAAAGCCTGCAATAGGACTGAAAAAACTCATATTTGGAATTTTCAGCTAAAAAGATGACAATGGGCCAGCTGACTTCTTTTAAAAATATTTCTTCTTCCCTGTGAGACTGCTGTGAAGCTCAGGAAGAAGCTATGGGTTAATGATAGCCAGTCGCATAGATATATACAGACAAACATAGCTGAGGGTGGAAGGGACCTCTGGAGATTGTCTTGTCCAAGCCCCTGTTCAGAGTAGGTCAGCTAGAGCAGGTTACTCCACCCTATTTTAAAGCGGTCCTTCAGCTCCTTTTGCAAACCCAAGCTCTCTGGGTGTTTATTCTTCCTTTACTGGATACTGCAGATCTCTCAGCCGCAAATAACTGCTGATTCCTACCAGTAAGCAGCAGCCTTTTTCATCCTGTTTCACAATCCATGTTCTTTTCCTTCCAGCATTGCACAGAGAATACTCTCTAATACTCCCTAGAAAGCAAGTTTGCTTGTTGACAAGCAAACCTTAAATCAAGTGAAAGAGGGAAAATTAAAAGTACTCACTGTTTGTTGAGTAGAAAATTACCTATCACCAGCACTTTCCTATATGAATAATAAAGCCCGGAAATTCATGGGGAAAATAGCCAGGATACTCTCTCAGCTGTTCATAACAGTCCATTAAGTAATGTTAAAAGGCATTTGGTCTGGGACAAGTCTTTCGGTGCCCAACACCCAGTATACTTTAGAAACTGGTGCTCTCTGTCACTTGTGCTGTCCCAAAGCCACCATCAGTGCCAGTGGCACTCAACACCAGGAGCCCAGTCAGTGAACCAAGGGTTTGCAGCTCAACCACTGGACTGAATTGCGGATTTTTGGTGACATCTCAGCCCAGTACTTCGCGTAGCCTCCAAAGTGTCTGAAGTGGGGGATGCCGATCAGCGTAGGTCTCTTCAGTGCCCAGCTCAGCAAGCGCTATTTTTTTCCTGGAATTACCACAATATATACAAAATAATGAGATTGAGTCATACTGTGAAAGAGACTGAACTGTCACAACTTTAGCTAATCTGTTTGTATTTAAATTACTTTGGTTGTCATGGCCCACAATTGTACAATTGTTGTACAATTAATGAAGTCTACATTTTAATGCAGAAATATTTTTTCTTTCTTTTTGAGTCCCTGGAGCAAAATACCATTTTTAAATATCTCAAAATGATCATTAGAATTTAGCACGTTTTCTCTCTGAGAAGATTTCAGCCATTTCCAAAGCCAAACCTTCAGTTCTGAGCCGTTTTAACTGTACTGCTCTTTTGTTAGTTCCAATGGGATATTTTAAAATTTCCCTAATTTAGATTTTAATGTACTTTCTAGTCATACTGGTCATTCTTTCAAGGGAGCATAAAGTAGTTATTGTTAATACATACATGCTGGGTAACAGCAAATGTTTCTGGAGTACTGGGCTTTCTGTAATGACGTTAAATGAAATAAAAAAGGAGATGAAGTAATACTGATCTCTATGACAGCCTCTGTCTGCAGGACAAGGATTTAATTCAGAATTAAGCCACATTAGTGTTAAAGAAGCCATTACTCACTTGCAAATTTTTCCCCTCCAAAACCCATTTCATTGCTCAGTGCAATAAGCTGGTGCATTTATCCACAAACATTTGATGACTGATGCTTTATTTTGCCTTTGAATGTTTCTTTAATGAAATCTGGGCGCTTAAAAATACCCAGTAACATAGTTAACCGTTTTGCTTTCACATTAACAGAGCAGTTATTCTGTTGCCATTTGTCATTGACTTAGCTTTGATATGTGACCCCTTTAAACAGAAAAACAAAAATCAGGTATCAACACAGATACAAATAATTTATAGAATTTTACTGAATATAAATAGATGTGTCTCTGTGTAGCTTTTTTGTCCTTTTGTTAACAGGCGTAGATTTACTTATGTTTTGCATTAGCTGTGGAAATCTTCCCTTGAGCTTTATCAAACTGTCTTGTTCTGAGAATGCATAAAACATCTTTCTTCCAAGTTCGGGATACACTTTGTTGTCTTTTAAAAGTTATGGTGTAAATTTGCTGAGGGACATTTAGTCCAGCAATACTGAGAGTCCAGCAAAACTATTTCCAGGCTAAATGGTACTTCTGGTCTCTAAGGAGCTTCTACAGCCGCCAAAAATCCCTGGGACATGTGCACAACCCCTTTTCCCAGGCCAGGCTGTGTTGAAGACCACTAATGTGGGTATGTGTTGATAAAAGAAAAGATTAATATTATACCATCTGAAAATTGCCTGACACTGGCTGAATCTCTCCCATTCGTGGCTGTGCTGGGTGTTACTGTAAGGTGAAGCCACCAGAACAAGAACTTGGATTTAGGCACCAAATAGACTCAGCAGGCTCTTTCTGAGTTAAAAAGGGGGAAATTTTGCGTGCTGAGCTCCTTCCTTTTGCCCGCCCCCAGAGCGGGGTCACACCTGTCTATCGGGGAAAAATCTGAAAAGAAGAAAGCTGGAAGAGAAGAAAGGTGCAAGAGAAGAAAGCTGCAGGGCTTTTCCCAGAGGAGCCAACCGGGCTGACGGAGGGTGGCTTCTGCCCTCAGCTCACCTCCCTGATGGCTGAGAGCTCTTGCAAGAGTGCATTTTCTATTGCCATCCTCGTTCTGCTGTTTCATTCATAGGCCCTGATTATTTAAACAACTGAAGCAAAAAAACTTTTCCTTGGCTGTATATTCTCTTGAGTAAAAATAAGTCAACAAGATGTTTCTAAGAAAAAGGTTCATGTTATCTTTTAAAATGTATTTCCAACTGATTGCTGTCTTGCTTTAGAGCTGGGGCTTCTGCCACCCCTGCTCCCCCTTCCCCTGGCATCAACCAATAGTTTAAATCTCACCAAAAAAGACAAGGAAGTTTCAGCCCTGTCCCAGCCTTGCGGCAGGTATCTGGTCCCTAAAGAATGTCAGAAACTGAGGTCTTCTGAGGTCTTTGTGCATTTAACACTTGAAAACGGGCTCCAAGGGCTTTTGAGAATCTGGTTGTCTATATGGGTGTGTGAGAAATGCCATAGGATGGGCAAGATGAGTCACACGCAGGATCCTATTTTTCTCAGAACAAACCCTGGTGGAACTGCCACTTTAACCCTTACGTTTCTATTTCTTAAAGCTCATTCCCTTCCTTACAGTTTGTTCCCTTCTTTGGCCTTAAGAGGATTTTTTGTCACGTCCTTTCCACACATACCATTGACTTTTTGGATTCATGCTGCTCACTTCTGAGAAATTCTTTCTGATTTTTAAGGGTTATTTGCCCTTTTGCAGCAAGGCACTGTGCTCCCTCTGTTGACGTGAGCCCTGCAGAGAATTATCGCTTGGACATGCACGTTGGTGCCAAGTGGAGATAATGCCGTCTTTTCAGGCTGAAGCCTGCCTTTAGGAGTGTTCCCAGTATGATTTTCACAGTCATAACTGCAGTTAATCTTAAACTTGGCATACCCTTCCTTTCTCTGCAATGTTTTTAATGACTCTTTCAGGGTGGGAGAATCCTCAGGGTTTTGCAGTGTTGCATTCACCTACTGATTCATTCTTGCCAGGTTGGTGGTGTTAACCAAGGTCCAGTGTAATAGGCAACCCTACCATTTACATTACAGTGCAGGAAGTTATCTGTCTTTCCCAGCTAAACAACACTGAGAGAAGGAGGAAGCATTTTTTCTGAGCAAGCAGGAGGTACCGTGCAGCACAATGGTCAGTAAATATGTAGCAATTTACAGGGTTTATTTTTAATCCAGGACCTATGTTGAGAGAATGGCATGAACTGGGTAAATCAGGCTGTTGCAAAGTAAGCTTGAAATGAAAGGGCAGTCAAGGAGGAAGTGGTAAATAACACACAGGTCTGATTGCTTCTGGGCACAGTTAAGAGTTTAAAGAGTAATTACCTGGTCACACCTAACCCCCAGCTTGTGTGCCATGTGCAAACTACATGTGCAAAGCCTGCAGACATCAGCTAAGAGCCTGCTCTTGCCTTTGCCAGCAATGATTTCCTTGGTAAGAGCCAGTTTGTGCCTGGTTTCATGAAGGAGCTGGAAAGTTTGCAAGACCCCCTGCTTAGTCCACTTGTCAGCTTTAGTCTCTTTGCCCTAGCACAGAGCCCACCTGCTTGAGGTGGGGAAAGCAAGGGAAAAGTAGCTGGAGAGGTGAAGTTTCTGCTCTGTCACAAAGTCAGGATGCAGGATTGAGCCCCATATATAATTTGTGTCAACCCGGGGGATGGCTAGAGCAAGCATATAAAATGCCCCTTACATTCAGAGGTGGCAAGCATGTTATGTGACCCCAGCAGGACACGCTTCCCAACAGCCCTACAGGAGGTGAGTTAAATAGTACATTGGCAAACTTGTTCATTGCTAACCTCATTAAGAAAAGAAATGGTCAAAACTTCAGTGAGATACAGACAAACTGTATCTGCCCATCGTATTTATGGCGAGAAGTCTGTAGCTCACCTCCCTCGGACAATTCTGGGTAAATATGGGGTGAGTTTCACTCAGTCTGTCCTTATTAAAAGTCTGTTACAGATAGATAGTACAGAGCCTTTTCTGTAGCAGGCAGACATAGACATCTCCACCCTGTTAGGACAATAGCAAAAAGAGGACTGAAATTAGATGCAGCAATTGCATGCTTGCTTTCTTTCTTGGATCACTGCTAAACCTGGACATAGTTGGGAGATTAATGTGCTTTGAATAACGGCGTGGCTTGAGAGAGAGGGCTTCAGAAGGGAGCCAGGAGAGCTGCACTCTGGTTATACCTTTCCTGTGGATTTTCTGTGTGTTGTTAAGCACATTGGTAGTCTAAAATTCTCAAATGCGATTTCTATTGGGAAGTTTTCTGATTAAGGTTGTGAGTTTCCTGGACAAAACAATGATTTCTACTAGGCAATAGACACCAAAAGCAATCTCTGTCTCAAAACATTCATAATGCAGACTGCACAGCTGTAACTCTCCTCTCTTTCTTTTCCTTGCATCCTCATTGTCTATAGACATTAAGACAAATGTGCAGCCTAGAAGTGGATGCTGCTGGGTCAGCTTATGAGTATCACCCTCCAGAACACAGTAGGTTTTTTCCTTTGCTTATTTTGCTCTCCTTGATCCGATGATCTCTGTCTCCATGCATAATGCTTAGCTTGTTATTTCTCCATCCTCCATTACAATTCTGCTCCTGCAATGTGGTGTTTCTCCAGGTGAGCCACTTGGGTTGGGCCACTTGCACATGCAGGATGAATTGTGACTCCAACACTACTTCATCTTTTATGTGGATGATGATTCTGAATGTTTGGCTGGACATGGGACCAGAAGGCGGCTTTCAGCTGTGTGAGCAGCCAATGCAACCCAAATGGCCATTTCCTACCTCCTCTGCATGGAAAGGGACAGACTGGATGTGCATGTCTTCTGGACTATTGGTCGGACCATCTTCTGGGATGGAAGGCACATCACGGCCACAGCTGATCTCCTGTCTCCAGTAGTTCTCCTGGTGTGTTATGTTTCCCAACTGTTAAATGAGGGACAAGAAAGGCAAAATCAGGTTGTTATTGTTCACCAATATGCTTCAAGGGGCAGCCTTCTGCCAGGAGACAAGTAGTGGATGATGAAGGACTTCTTCATTTGTGTCTCAAAGGGAAAAAAAACCAAATTACATTTAGGAAGGCAATGGCACTTAAGGGTGAAGGAGAACCATGAAACAACATGAGTTAGTGTGAAATAACCAAGATATTGTGTATACAGGGTGCCCTGCCTATTATGCCCAGATCCTTGGGGCTTAGCATTGGTTCTGGAGCTCCCAAAACTGAAATGCAGATTGCCCCAAGCATCCCTTTGGGCCATGTATCAACTAACAGGCAGAATCAGGCTTGGACACACAGAGAGTAAACGGTAATTTCACATCATTCACATACATGAATGTCACATGAGTCACATTCACAGGACTCCAACCAAACCGGACACTGGGACTTGCATTTGTATTAGGGCTCTCCACTCTGGGATTTGAATCAGATTTCATCTGCTTGTAATGTCGGGTACCTGGCAAGTGGACTGCAAATGACCCGCAAATTACCCTGCATCAGCATAATCCTTTCCATATAGAGGTTGACTTATGCCGACCAAGCAAAAGACAAAGTATACATATTTTCTTAATAAATTCTCCAACTTTTCTTGAGCCTGAGCTAAACCTTCTTATCTCATATCAAGTAATTTAAGCATTTTTAACATTCTAAAGACAAGTTAATCCTTTATAGGGAAAAGTCAGAAAATGGGCTTAGAATGACATTTTAACAATGTCTATGGTATGTTAAGCCGATGAAAAATTCTAACAGCAGTTTCAAGCATTTTTGGCTAAAATATTACCGTGATCTTAAAGCATAAGAAAATATAAGTATCATACCAAATTTCTAACTGTTTGTCAATATGTAAAATATTACATATTCTACCAACACAAATTGCTTTTTTTCCTAGTAACTTCAGTTCTCACATACAGTTTTAGTGACATGATACATCTAATATGAGTCTTAATTTCACCTGGTCTTAGACTTATATCTATTTGTCTCCTATGAGCTCCCTACTTTTCCCAGGTAAGTTTTGCTGCCAAGTAACACTTGATTTACATCTGGTTTCAGAGCCTTTATTTCCATAGTTTTTCTGTTTTTGTCAGAGTGAGGCAATTTTAATGCACGGCAAAGATGATGAACAGACAGTCCTAAACGCCTCTGTTTGCCTACAGAGAAGAAATAATATTAGAAGTTGAAATATTGTTTTGTCCAACACATTCTGCAGTAGTTAGAAACCTATCTTTGATTTTTACATTCATTAAGGCTTTATTGTCTCTATTGGAGGTGGCAACAGAACATCAGGAAAGTTTCATCATTTTTTATCACTGTTTTTGCTCAGTGTCTAAAGGAGCGTGGAGATTAATATACATAATAAATCATGTACCTTTTCAACGACTGGCAAACTGATCTGCAGAGCCACCACACAAGCCACCATATATCATGTAGTTTGAGAGCAAAGCAGTCCTGACCAATAGGAAACCCATTGAATGATCCAACTTTTGTGCATATCTGCTATTTAAACATCCACCAGAGTGCATCTATTGCCTGAGCCTGGGAACCATTGCTGTGTTATCAGAAAGCTGATCCTACTCCTGAAAGCCCTCAAGCACCCACTTGCTCATTACCCACACCCTGAGCGCCTCTCCCAAGAACACATGCCTCAGAGCTCACTACACTTGGGTCTTGGTTTGTTTGCTTTTTCCAAGCCCAGTTTGCTTCCTAGTCTTTCAATGAAGGGAGTGCCCTCGTGGAGGAATGCAGATGCATGTTTAGCTCCATTCAGCCTAAATACAGTCCAAGACACCTTGAGCCACTTGAGATGGCCATGTGCCTAGAATAGGACTGGTAGAAGACCTGTGCCCTTCTGGGATCCCTAGGGCATCTCACATGGCTCCAGGGGACTGCCTAGGAGAGCTGAATGGAGTCTTCTGGAGTGTATCTTGCAAGTGAAAACAGTGCAAGCTGGCTGTAACCACTGGATGGAAATGGAAAATGGGGCTAATTCAGGTTTGGAAACAAGCAGCCAGTAGTCAACAGGCCTCAAACACAGCCCATGATGCTGTTTGGGAACAGATCTAATGTTGTCCTCAAAAACAGCCCCTTTGACTCCATGACATGGCAACCTGCAAGTGTGGCCTCACCAAAGGACCTGCTTTGGCACATGGTGGAAGCCTGATGAGCATGACTGGGGGCTTCATACCCTATCAATAGTTTAGCACATCATCTTCGTGCCCAAAGACGGGAGAGTCGAAAGAAATGTTAAATTTGGAGCCATGTGTTAAGCTACAAAACAAAAGTCCCAACCTCTAGGTTGGGCAGCTCAGGCAGACTCCTTCTGCAAGAGCTGCAGCAAAAGTAACTGCATCTATTCCAGTTTCCATCTGTCAAAAGTATAGCTCACACATCCCAATCATGCGAGAAAGCTGTGGAGAAAAAATCCTTTCATGATGGAGTGTGATCAGATACTGTGGGGAAGAGGCTAAATAACTTGGAAAAAAAAAGTAGATGACTCGTTCTTAGATCTGTGTCTCTTCCAGAGACATTACCTTGGATTCCCATTCCTGAGTTACACAATCAACACATGACTTCTGGTTTGTGGCATCATATTTTTCTTATTTTAAAGCAGGCAGATAGATAGGATATTCCTGGTTCACCATTGCAGAAGGGGCAAATACATGTCTTTTAACACTTTCTACATCACCCACAGGAAAAAGGCAAGAAAACAACATACAGCAACCCTTCTGCCCAGTGCTGAAGCAGCCTGCGGCAATGTACAGAACTGAAAAATATCTTTACTTAGGTTTCTATTATAAACTGCCTCTAGTTTATAAATGATCCCTTCTTTACCATGAAACATACTGGGAAAGTTTAAAACTTAAATTAATCTCTCAATCACTAAAATTTCAAAGGAGGGACAGAAAATTGCAGAGTTATCTACTGCGACCTTTGGTGATTAGCAATGAAAAGTGTTTGATCTTCACCTGACAGTGGCAGAACAGAAGCCATCCCCAGTCTGAGCTACTTAAAAAAGGAAGAATTGCAGAGCTTTCGTTCCCCTATGGTTCTATTCAAGATTAGTAGCAGTAAACAGCAATTTCTGTTCGTTTTTACAACAATATCCTGTTTTGCAATCCACAGGAAAAGGAGTAAGAAAGTAGCAACCTTGGCAGGGAGTAGGGGCCAAGGGACTGTTTTCTGAAATCTCAAAGCTCAGGAACACAAAAGCTTGGAGGAATTTCCAAGTGCAGTGAATGCCAAATGGTAAAGAAAATGTCAGGACAATGAGAGAAAGAAATGATTTATTCACCCTGTTAATAAATTCTTCTTCCAGGGTCATTTTTTTCCTCTTCGGTGATCAATTGACAGGCAGTTCCTTCTAAATGCTTTTAAGTAAGCACCTACTACATGTTTAACGGTTGTTAATGTTGTTTTTTTCCCAAAGTTGAAATGACAGAGTATAATAATAATAAAAAAAACCGGACAGTGCAATTTAACACCAAACAAATGAACAGCTGAAAAATCCACAGAACACAGATAGCCAAGCAAATAATGGTATTATTAAAGGGACTAAAGTACAACATTTCTGTTCAGTGCTTATATGGCAAACAAACAAACTTTCTCCATGGAAGATAATAACTGGTGAACCCATCCTTGCAGTTCCGGTTCAAAGACTGGAAAGAAAAGCACTCTAGGACTAGAGAAGACATTGAAAAGAAGCCCATGTCTATCAGAGCACCGTTTCAAAGGGCCATAAGCTAGAATAAATATTGACACAGTAAGGAAAAAATATACAACAATAGCAATTGTTCAAAATGGGCACAAGTTGGAAGCTAACAGATCCACACTGACCTAAATAAAGCTGGACAGGGACCAAGGCCCAAAATTTAGAGTTACTTTTAGAATTTAACATCCACTGATTTCAGTAAGAATTAGACACAGAAATATCCTCATGATTCTAGGTCTGATTCATTAACTGCCGTTGTTTTCAACCCATTCCCCAACCACAACTCCTTCCAGCTATGGCAAGGAGAAGCAGAACATTATGAAGGAGATGAATCTTGGGACAGAAAATGTCACAGAGTTTCTCTGCCTCTGCCACAAGGCTGTTCTAGGCCTGCTTTCAAGTCCTCATCCTGCATTTGTTTTCTTTCGAGTTCATTACTCCTAATTATACCTTTTCATGCTATTACAAATAGTGTCTAACTGTTCTTCCTTGCTGTCTGATCATCTTTTCTATTTCATTCTCTTTTCATCTTTCCATTCCATTCCATTCCATTCTATTCTATTCTATCTTCTTCTAGTACTTCTTTCTGACCATTAGGTCCACACATCAGTTAGGTGGCATGGACTAAACTGCCAGAGCTCATCACTGCTTGCAGTCTCTGGTAATGCACCGGTTTTACCAGTTAAAAGTATGGTCTTATATGCTGGCTCAACTGTTCAGCAAAGACTTTAATTTTTATTGCAAATATCCAACTCAAAATCTAGCTGGTTTTCCCCAGATCATGTATCTAGCTCTTTTCATTTTCATTTTCATCACTCCAATAACCTACTTAATTATTCATTGGAAATTATTTCAGCCACTTTTCTTTGGAATTAAGGTTTCTGACAGAAAATCCAAGGCAGAAAAGAATGGTTAATTTCTTTATTCTTTCTTCATTCATGCAAACTCCAGTTGAAATCAATAAGCTTGAATATCTTCTCACATCAATATTTCATTGATGTATTTTTAATGGACTTCATTGGAGCTATTCCTGATTTACATAGCCATATTCAACAGAAGGATCTGGTGAATTTGCCTTGGAAACAATCCAGCAAAACCCACAAAATTTGGCTAGTTGTTGTTAACAGCAGGAGATAAGAATTTATAAAGTTAAAAAAATATGGTGATTTTAATCCACTACAATATTCGCAATCTAGGGCCTAAAATACTGTTAAATCAGTGGACTTTCAAAACAACACTCATTTTTAAAGTAAGAATATAATGGAAGAATGTATTTAAACATTATACTGTTCTTCTAATACCTTCAAGCAGCTCACTGTTCTGAAACAATGTTTTCATATTAAAGGGTTCAAAATTCCATGACAGTTTTTGCATCTCTAGATAATATGTATCATCATGGTTTCTGATCAACATCTATTAGCCACAGTGCTCAAAGTGTTCATCAATGTCCTCTTTGAGCAGTGAGGTCATTTTAATTGTGCTGATTTAATTAGAGAGAGGAGGAGAAAGAGTTTCAAACCACTTTGATACTTTTACTGCAAAGCCAAAATGCAAATGTGGATTTGCTAAATGCTTCAGTAGCTGCTAAAAGGGAAGATTTAAGAATGATGGCATGACAAAAATGCCTTTTTTACAGCTCAGAGAGGCAGCTCCATCTATCTTAACATGACTGTATTCTTGTAAAAAGCTACATTTCAAAGTGAAACTTCCAGTGGCAAGAAACCTTTTGCCTTCTTTTTCCAGAGTTTTTAACTGATTAAGTTCTTTAAGTGAATTTCTTGAAGTACCTCTGAAGTCTCACTTTCAGAGATGATTGGGACACTTAAATGTCTGTTAAGGCCTTATCTACACACTAACATTGTGCAAATACATAAACCAGTGTACACCCAATTTTGCATGTAGTTACAATGCTGTCAGCTCAGTTTTACTTAGGAAGGATAACTAGCTGCAGTTGACATTTTTAGACTAGTACAAATTTGCTTGCTCTGTAGGACGGACTTTGCTGACTAGAAAACAAAATTAATGTTTCCTAGAATTGATATCACTATAACAAACCTTTGTGTAGAGCAGACATCTACCCCACTGAAAACAGTTTTTGAAAATGGAGCTCAGAAGCAGGTTTTAGGTGCTGAAAGATACTCATTGCCAGATGGGATTCCCAGAGGTGCTTTAGCACGTATCCAGTAGTGACCCACTAAATTCTTTCAGTATAGAGGGTGCACTCCAAATTAAGATTGCAATACAAAGGAAAGCACCTGAAAAGAAACAGTGTTCACAAAAAGGATTTGAACAATTCCCTCTGTCACTGTGGATAAAGATGCTCAGTTTTCCCCTGAAACGTGCCTATCATGCTCTCAGCTAGCCACAGTGCATATGACAAGAGTTGAGGTGAGAAAAATGCCCGGTCGGCAGCAGGGGTGACATTCGAACAAAGCTGCATTGTAATGGGTAAGGAAGGGTGGCTTCTTATCTTTCACGTCTTGCATTCCTGGTTCAGACAAGGAGGTACATACATTGAAAGTAGGGTTCCTGATAGTCCTCCTCTCTGCCTTCCCGAACTGGTTTATCTCCTCTTTCTTCTTCTACCTCCTTACAGGGGTAGAGCAGCTAAGATCTATGAAGACCAGGCACTGGGAAAAAAGTAACAAGTAACCTTTGATCAAGGAAACTTTTCTTAGCACACAGCAACATGCCAAGGGATGCAAAAAGTTCAAACGAGAAGCTAAGAGAGATAGTAAACAATATTATTGAACAGCACATGGAGAAGCAGAGCTGCAAATGGGAACCGCGGCATACAACGAGAAACCCGACAGCTTAGGGTTCTGTTATAGCCCTGACACAACATCGGGGGAAAACAGTCTAGTTATCTTACGCCTCTGTGATCGTGATGCACCAGGACGGTATTCTCTGGGGCAGAGCTGGACCTGTGGGGGTGTTTTCCCCAGCACACCACCCAGCCCCTGCGTGGGCCATCAGTCAGGCTACGAACCACAGATACTCAGCAGGGAGCGTGGCTAGCACCGTCCTGCCATGGTGGTTTGGAAGAGGATGGCAGCTGTATGGTTTTGACATCTGACCAACAGTCTTTACAAAACTCAGCCAAGACTAGTGTCAATACTGGACTTACTATACAAACTGAGTAACTAGTGATAATCAGTTTATTAAGCATTGGGAGTTGTGACAGTTATTCCATTGGGGCCACGGTTGTTCAACATTTCTCGAAAGCTCATAGTATTTATTTGAATACAGAAATATTAATTTATGTACTTCCTGTTAGGTTCTCTCATTTGAAAACGCGGGGCTAGGTATTCACAATAATTCACAAGGAGACATCTATGTGGACAAGAAATAGGCCCAGGGATCGCGTGTTTCATGGTGGGATATAGCCTAAAAAAAAACCCCTTCCAACTTTAAATATTATTGTTTTCCTAAATTAACTCTGGGAGATTTTAATCTAGATCTTGGGTCTCTGCCAGGGAACACACACCGCTCCCCACATCCCTGAGAACATTGTGGAGTCCTGTACAGTCAGCTGGCGTAATGATGAAATAGCAACCAGTTAACTCTATCGCTTCTTCACAAAGTATTCTTCTCTAATGCTGTTCTTCCTTTAACTCATTGTGGTTTCCCAATTAGCACCCTGTGCTGGGGGACACAAATCCTATGTTGTCTTTTGAGGGGTTTTTAGGGAGGTCACAGGACTATTTAGTGAAACTAAAAGGAGGACTTAATACACCAGATTACTTCCTACAGTTCAAAGGGGTAACTCTTCAATAATACTGATTAACAGGTCATGCTGGATCAGGGAAGGGTAGTTAAGATGCCTTGAGATGGTGCCTGAGAAGGAGTCTCAGAGAAGAAGGAGGCAGGGTTTTACGGTGACTGCAAAGCTCTGAGAGCACATTGTTTGTGCTTGAATTCAAGGGGGCCACAGGGAAAGCAGGCTCGTCAAACACAAAGCAGGTGGAGTGCAGATAGGATGCTCTTCAGGGTATACTCTTGCACTGCATAGAATGCATCCTTGTGCTAGCATTTTGTCCTGCCTAATTAAAGCAAATGGTGACGTTGCTCCTTGCTTATAGATCACTGTTTTTAATCCTTGTGAGGGAAAATTCTCCTGATGAACCCCATGGGATATAACCTGAATAGAGGAGGGAAGGTGGAGCATGGAGTTTTGTTGCTAGTGCACTGTGAAGCTACATCTGGGTTAGTTTCCAATGAATCATCGCAGCCATCTGGGGGAAGGGGGAGGAACTCCCTCACTTCTTAATCAACCTATCTGTGTTTTAAAAGGGAAATATTTTTTCAGTAAGATGCACTGTGCATATCTGGCACTTGGCCTCTTGTTACTGCCAGCTGTCACTCTGATAATGTGTTATAAATGATGGCACACCAAGCAGACAGGGCTGCAAGCCCATGTGATTGTATTGCATTATCAAAGTGACAACCAGAAAGAACAAGAGTTCTGGCTGCTGAATTGATCCATAAGTAGATTTTGTGTTGTTGATACTATTATTTATATACAAAAATGGGGCTTAAACATTTTTAATATTTTCCCAACAGGAGTCAGGACATTGTTAGGACTTCTGTATGCAGATAGCTGGGGTAAGGCACAGCATAAAACTTGTTTAAAATTCTGTTTTCGTAGACTAAAGTAGGCAAAACAATGATTATTAATGAAACTAATTCAAGTATGTATTTCTAATTCCACATCTGTAAGAACAGGAAACTTAAGTGGTGTTAACTGGCATCATTCCCTCAATAAATCCGCGCCTACATTATCAGGTGCTATGCAGATACCTCCTGTGATCTACGTATGTGACAAAAAGGCATGACTGT
>NW_009211827.1:115603-124065 GCF_000690835.1 Fulmarus glacialis | reverse complement strand
CAGGAGCAATGCAGGTCTATCCATATGTATCAGTGGGTGGAACAAGCTGGTAAAATTTGGGACCCTTGGGTCAGTACAGTTGTGGTGAAAGTCTTTCTGCCAATATCCAGGAGACACCATCAATCACCTTCCAGCACCATAGCCAGGTCTGTGACTCTGCTCTTTCCAATGTCTGTGACTCTGCTCTTTTCAATGACTTTAGTGGCCCAGGAGCAAGTCTTTGTATGTCTGGATGGGGGGAAGGCTTCCTCAAGCATAAAGTGACTCCGCATGAGCAGAAGACTCAACTCAATCCTAGTCTGGAAGCCTCTTCTGGGGCTTCTCTCTCTCAGAAAGCCAAAGCAAAACTCCAGCTGAAGGTAAGAGGAGTTTGTCATAATTGCATGCTCTCTAGTTCTTGGTTTCATCTGCATTTGGAAAAGAAAGTAATAAAATGTTAGGATTTGTTCTTAGGATTTGTATGTTTGGTCTATGATGATCTTCTATGGCATAAAGGCTTTTCTGGCCTTCTGTATGAAGTCTAAATGTTGTTACCCTGAATCTTGGCAACTTTTGCTGTTTCTGAGTGTTTCACAAGATAAAGCAGTCACAGTTTCTTGTGGGAAATATCTACAAGTGCCAAAAATATGTGGCTTATACACAGTGCACAACAACTCCTTCCACAGCAAGCATTACTGGGTAAAGTTCAAAAGTCTCAGAGACAAACTCAGAGGTCTTTGTTGTATTGGTCCATAACTCCTGTGATAGGTACAGGTTTGTCCTTTTGAGGGGTGGCAGAAGAGGACAGGTAACAGACAAAAAGCGTAAAAGGAAGCAGTGTTTTAATCCCACCCAGAAGAGGACCAATGGAGCATTCAAGACTCTTATGAGAACAACCAGATCCCACTACAGAGAGCTTCTAAAGGGTCCAACGGAAAAAAAAAGAGAAAAATTAGCCATGTACTTGCCACAGATTCATGAATCTATTCAACATTCAACACAAACTTTCAATAGAAATTTCTACAAGCTGAAATGACAAATTTTCATGAATTAGCACTGCTCATGTCATTCGAGGTAATCACTCTAAAGACAGCTGGAAACAATGTTTCAAAACAAATTAATGCTAAGGGTATTAAATGATGTAAATTTGTCAAGAGATATAGACATGTCACTTGATATAATTATACCAAAAGAGACATTTCTACTGAGCAAAAGTTAAGTAAATGGTTAAGTATCTGTAAGAAAATGCCACAGAAGTAAAGTTATTCAATGAATAAATACTCTCTGCTCCATATCTCTACATGACAGTGTTGCTATCATGCAGTACACTCATATTTTACTAGCCACTAGATTCATATTGGGTAAATTACTTTGCTGTTACGGACTTGCATAGGAATGCAGTTTAGTCACCGAATTCAAATAGATTTAGAAATCTTTAGGGTCAGAAGGGAAGGTGATAATTATCTTGCACTGTGTAGGAACCATAAAAAGTTATCTGGTTATTTTCAGAAAGGACTGATGCTTTCCTGTATAATGCATCTGAACTCTGCTTAGACCACAATCGAGGAGGGGAGATTGGATGGATGGAGGGTTGGTGCTGATTCGTGGTAACAGCCATAAGAAAAAGACAATGACTGGTCATGGTTAGCACTGATAGAAGTGTAGCTAGAAGATGCGAGCAATCTTCATATCTAGCTCTCACTGACATTCTTTAGAAATCTTGCATTTGTTTTAGAGAATCACAATGGGCCGACTTCACTGGGCGTGAAAAGCTTCATTGGTTCCAGTGGAATTTCTCATGGAGCGATATGTAAACAACCTCACGGCTCAGCAGAAATAAGGGCAATATCTTTGACATGGAGTCAGCAGACACCATTTAATTTTTGGCTGGATTGGGTGGATTGAACCAGAATGTTTATGTCTGAGTCTGGGCTTGAAGGAGACCTCTCAGTTAGAATCATAGAATCATAGAATCATTAAGGTTGGAAAAGACCTCTAAGATCATCAAGTCCAACTGTTAACCCAACACCACCATGCCCACTAAACCATGTCCCTAAGCGCCTCATCTACACGTCTTTTAAATACTTCCGGGGATGGTGACTCCACCACTTCCCTGGGCAGCCTGTTCCAAGGCCTGACCACTCTTTCAGTAAAGAAGTTTTTCCTAATGTCCAGTCTAAACCTCCCTCTGCATTCTCAGACTTCAGGTCCAAAACACTTATTCACTAGGTCTTGGTAGCTACCCCAGCTACTCCAGAAAGATGTTACTGGCTCAGCATCCAATATTTAAGGTCCCCTTCCCCTAAGCTGAACCTTCCCACCTGCTCACATCACAGCTATACCTATATACATTAGACTAGATATAAGGAAGAAATTTTTTACAGTGAGGGTGGTGAAACACTAGCACAGGTTGCCCAGAGAGGTGGTAGATGCCCCATCCCTGGAAACATTCAAGGTCAGGTTGGACAGGGCTCTGAGCAACCTGATCTGGTTGAAGATTTCCCTGCCCACGCAGGGGGGTTGGACTAGATGACCTTTAAAGGTCCCTTCCAACCCAAACCATTCTATGATTCTATGATTCTATATAGATAGGTATATAAAAATATGAGCTATGCATATAAATCCCAAACAAGAAAATTGTCTAACTTTCTCCTGATTCCAACACTTCTACCCTTCTGGTGAGCAAAACTCATGACAAAGCTGACACTCTAAGTATCAGCATTTGTAATGAATTGTCTGGCATTTGCTTTTAATAGAAACATTTAACGTAGGTGTTTTCTTGTCTTGCCTCCCACCCCCCTTTTTAAGGCCAGAAGGCACTGCTGCTTTTTTCTCCACTGCTGGAGCTACCCCTCCTGCACAGCACCTCATGACAGTGCCTGGGTCCATCTTTGGCAGTGACGTCATCATTCCCATTTCTAGCAATTCATGACAAACCCACACTGCAGAGGTTAATTGGCTGCTACAGCTCTCCCAGCTACAGAAGGACTGATAGGGGTTAGCAGTGTGGTTTGTTGGGAACCCCTCTTCCTCTACCCTTGCCCTCCCCACCCAAATATCCTCTCTTTTGGGGGAGCCATTTGGTATCTGCTCAAAAGTATTAGAGTTAGTTTCTAACGTTAAAGTTAGAAACACTCTGGTGGAAAGAGGGAAAGCAGAAGAAAAAGGCTCAGGGGAAGCAAGCAAAGGATCGTGTTTTCTAGCAGGTTTTTACATGATCTTGAACAAGTCTTTGATCGTGACTGAGAGCTTTGGTTGCTACTGTAGTACAAGTGATAACAATATGCATTACTGACTTACGCTGTAACCATGCATGTGTTTTCTTGCTGAAAACGGGGAAATTAGCTGTTTAGTAAGTACCCCTGGAAGCTTTTTTCAAGACAATTTTTCTCTAGCCAACCAATTCCTCAGAGCAAAGTGACAAATACGTATCTGTCTATAAATACAGTATAATTAAACCAAGCTTCTCCCCCCACTCCCTTACAGTACCCAAGATATGTATCAGGGCCCATGAATAAAGAGATTAACCTTTGTCCAGAGTGATTCTGCAACATAAAAATCCAAGTTAGGATTTGGTTTTAGTTCTGTAATATATTGATACTTCTGCTATTCCCAGTTCTTGCTGAGAGGTGGCTTGTTTTTTTTTTTTAAACTTAATATTCAGAAAGTCCAGACTCAGCACTTGAACTTAAAAATCCAAAATTCAATCAGCATGGACTTTGCATCCAGCAAGGTCTTCTACTATGGTACCAGTTATAACTGTTCTTAATTCACCCAGAAAAGCAGTCTTCTTTCATTTCATCAGGCATTTCTTTGCCGGATCATTTCACTAGAATACAGAGGCAGCCTTTCCCATCTGGTCAGAGCTGACAAAATGGCTCTGAGGGCTGTGGTCAGAGGATACAGAGAGAGGTGCAAAGTGTTTCATTATGTTTTGATGACATATTTACTTACAAAGTGTACGTCATTTACAAGTCACCTTGTTCTGACCATCACAGCACAGGCACTGTTCAAGTCCTGATGCAGTTGTGCATCAGCATTACACAGCAAAGTAAGCATTTGTAAATCCCAGTGGTTTTTACAAAATGGTAACTACTGGTTCTGGGGATGAGTGGCTGAAAGCAAGCTCCATATAAAAGTGTTTAAAATGGGAATCCGAATGAGGATACAAATTCCATTTGATGTATAATCATCGTCAACAACAACAAAACCTATGGCTCAGAAAATAAAGACATATCAGTAAAAATAAATGCTCTTTGCTCTAGTTCTCCACATAGCATACTCCATCCTGTATCCAACAGCTATCTGAAAGCACCATCTACTTCAGCTTCTTCAGACTTGTACTCTAATGCATAGCCTGAACAGAGATCTCCTCTGCTTTTGTATCATTGGATCAGCACATCTGACTGTCAAAACCACCATCATTCTGGAAGTTATTCTGCCTTAGCCTGACTGATCAGATTTTGCATTAGGCTGTAAATTGGAGGAAGCTGAGGACAACTTGCCCCGAGTGAGCTAGCAGAATAACTGCAAACAGAGCTGAGACCTCCTCCCCGTCTAATCCCTTAGCCACTGGACTGAACAGGCATGCCTACACGTTAGATGACTTAACAGCTCTGCCTTGTGCTGTATAGACAAGCCAACTATGTGCAAGGAGCTCCAGGAGGGGCTGGGGAACAGCATGAAGAGTTTGTGCTCCTTACTGCGTTTGCAATCTCCACCCCCAGTTTCAGCTCCTGGGCGTACCTTCTCATGGCTTAGCAGCTTTGGGTTCCCACCTTTCTTCGATTTCCCTTACAGCCATACTCATTATCAAATTATTGTCACAGTAACCCACTCTCTGACTTTTGGGACAGGATATAAGTACCAAATAAAGTGAGAGTGCATAAAGCTATTACTCAGGAGATTGCCTTTGTAATACAAGACGCACCACTCCCACTGGCTGGCATGGAATTAGAAGTAGACTTAAACGAATAACACTCAAGACAGAGGATATTTCTTGGGAATTAATGACTAGCTGGGAGGAGCTTGTATGGCCAGAGGCAAAGTCAAAGCCATTAACCTCTGCCTGTCACTTAGGAAACATCCTCTGCTGAAGCTGTTATGGCAATGTTATAATCTAAAAGATGGAAATAAATATATAAGTATATAGTGGCCTTTATTTTTCATGAGCAATGCATTGTCAATCAGTACGTTCACAGCAGTTTTAGAGGATTAATGCCCAGGATATAGCCGACCCAGAGGCAAGATTATCTCTTCAAATTTAATTTGTTCCATAATAATTTCTCACTGAGGGAGCATAATGATGCCACAGACAGAGGCCAGCATATATTGAGGAGCAGTTTGCAGAAACTCTAAAAAGTTTTATGTTCTTTGGACAGCAACAGTATTAAGTCTATGTGATGACATCAAGGTCTCTTCACCAGCTGCAAGCATAACACGATCTGCCTCCCTCCCACCCTTCAGCCATGTGACTGCTCTTGGATGGCTGGTGGAGAGCTTACAACTTGCTAATAGAGAGTCCTTCTGATTTGCAGCCCCTGGGGACTTGATCTGGCACCTTGGGTTATGTCTTCTGCAGCTATTCCTGATCCACCGTCAGTGCAGAAAGTGAATTTCATCTGGAGACAGCCCAGACAAGGGAAACTCTGAAAGTCACCAAAGCCTCACCTAACCGGGGGCTTGCAAGCTCTGTGTCCCAAGACAACCACCATGCCAGATGGGCATGGGACCATGACACGAGGGTCCGCCACACTTAGCAACTTGGATTTGCCAAGCTATAGCAAAGCCTTGGGCTATTTTTGCTCCCATGATTCTTTTTTTTTCTCAGCTAAATATTTGAAACCTTACCAATCTTAAAAATTTCCAAACCTGAAGTTAAGTAGTTATGCAGAAGTGAATTAGTTTCACAGGTCTGGAGTACCTACAACTTCAGTTTATCTAACCAAACACTGGGAGTGCTCAGCATTTTGAAAGATCATCTTGCTTATGCCTTCTCATCCACAGATTTAATGCACAAGCTCCTTTTAATAAACAAATACATACATTTGAGATAAATTGTTAGACCCTTGATTTAGGCTGTTTTCCATTTTTCTGTCTAGAGGCCTAGTTTTGGACACCCAGGTTTGAAAATATTGGCCTTAGCTATAACCTACATCTCCAGTGGGTTGATTTTTGACACAAAGGTGATTTTTTCCTCCAGAAAGTACACAATTGTCATGAGGAAATAATTTTGACCCCCCCAAAAAAGTCTTTCTATCTCTGAAAGTAATTTCAATGGAAATTTTTCTGCCAAGCTAATAAATTGTAAGAGGTAATAAAGAATGAAAGACATGCTTCACCACCACTAAGTGGACAGAGCCAAGCTATTTAAATTCACTTAATTTTCTAGTTTATGTCATAGTACATACTCTTTGATGCATAAACCCCTTATTAATTTGTTTGATAAACAAAGGAATGGTGCTTTCATTTTTATTGGGTACATTGATTTTTCTCCATGACCTCCAGATTGCCAACCACAAACCTAATCTGATTTTTTTTTCCTATTACCTGGTGAAAGTTAATTGTCGTAATTATTCTTCAGTCGGTCTGCCTCCCATGGCGAGGAACTGAGAACAGAAAGTAAGAAGGGAAATGTTGAAGCCTGTTAGGTCCAACTGAACTTTGGACATCTATAAACCCCCAGGCGATGGCTATGGATCCTGTGGGTCATGCAAGGTATGCTGCTGCACGAAACACAAGTTAAGGCTTGATGCAGAAGATGTTGGCTAAAGGTTTACAGGTTCTGTGAGGCAGGGTGTCAGGCTAGGTGATTGTAACAGCCTTTCCTGGCCTCAAAGACTGTGATCACAAATGCATATAGCAGGAGAATGTGTCTGTCACCATGCACGTGGCATAGAGCTGGCGGGCAACAGAGGAGGAATGACGAATTTCGGCCACTTTTGCACTCTTTCTCTTGTGGAGACACCACGCTGACAGTGGCCCCAGTGGGGAAGGACGGCTGTTGGGGCTGCTTGCTGGGGAACGAATGAATGGTGGGGTACCACTTCCCAGCTCCTTGGCTAAAACCAGGTGTCTGATGATCCCCTCTGATGTGGTTTGCACTTTACCAGAAATGTTGCAGCTGCTGGGCCTAAACCAGCTGTTTGAGAAAGAAGGAAATGGAACCCAAATCATGCGGATTTGCAATAGCATCTCTCCATTCTTGCCTTTTCTTAGGCGTTGTCAAGAACCTCTGATTCCTTCTGGAAATCATTGGTGGTTCAGAGGCATGCAGGAATCTCCTGGATTTTGGGTGAATAACCTGGGCTCCGAGGGACAAACTCTGGTGGTCTGTGCAGGCATCTGCTGCCATGCCAGCACACTGTACCGATGGCAGTAGACACACCACCTTCTGCCTATATATGAAGATTTTGTCTGTGGTTGGATGGTGCTCACTATGCAGGTGGTTTGCTGATACTTGGCATCAGGCTTCACGGTTTGGGTATGCCTGCATAGGGGGTCTAAGTGTTTGGAAATCTAGAAAGAAGAAACAATCTGGGATATGTTACCTAAATAGAAACAACTGGAATGGAAAACATCTTGAGTCACTAAATTCAGTATCACAGTAATATAATCTGATTTGGGTTAAAATCTAAGAAATAGAAATATCAGAGTTCCCCTCGGGACCTAGACTACTGATAGCGAGATGATGAGCACTCAGCAAAAATGAAACAGAAGAGAAACACTAGATAAGAACAGCAACGAGCTTTATGAATAGCAGTAAACCACATCTAGACCCATAATGTGCGATTCAGACATGTTCACTGAATTCATATGCCTCATCTGGGAAATTTTACTCTTTTCTCTGGCTCAGGCCTCTGCCTAAAGCAAATTTAAACTGTACACTTGATTTGAAGAAAAACATGGTTCTTGCCTAAAAGTCAGAGTAGGGTGTTGTGAACTGTTGTGCAATGAGGAGAGACTGCATTTGCACATGCTGCTTTTGCCAAGAGATTATAAGTTCATAGTAACAGCCAGTGCCTTTACAGTTTTCCTGGAGCTTAGTGAGACAAGGCTACAGCTGCATTAAAAATTAAATGGAAAGAGCAGTCGTAACTTGTAGGCAAACACAACGAATGAGCAATAATGGGCTAGCCAAGTCTTAGAGGACATAAATCTTTCCATCTGAGGCAGCCGAAGGACTTTGTAACTGTACGATTAGCACTTCTGTTTTGGTTGCATTGGAATGCAGTTAAGGATGTTGTGGGTTCATGTCCACTTGCTGCAGGTGGTGAAAACCAGAATGAGCAGGATCCTACACAGCTCAGGAGCTGTTCTGATAACCACGGACAAAACAGGGCTCCTACACCATGAGATGAGAAACAAAAGGAGTCACGGCTTATTGTTGCAGTTGGGGGCTAAAGCAGCATGGCAGTGAAAGTATCTCTTCATCCACCAGCCTCTATTTGTACTTTTTAACGTATTCTTGACACAACATCCCC